>NC_061508.1:134795688-134823364 GCF_022539505.1 Lolium rigidum
GAGAATCCCCATTATCCAATAATTTATACCAATGCGCCGCTTTACCAGACAGCGCTTCACTCCCCGGCAACGGCGCCAGAAAATAGTCTTGATGACCCACAAGTATAGGGGGTGTATCGTAGTATCTTCGATAAGTAAGAATGTCGATCCCAACGAGGAGCAGAAGGTGTTGACAAACAGTTTTGATGAAGGATTCACTGTAAATGCTCACGAGACAAGTATTCGGGGGTTTTGATGTAACGGATGAATAAAGTACGAGTAAGTAAAATGCGAGAGAAATAATTGCAGCGAGTGGCCCAATCCTTTTTAGCACAAAGGACAAGCCGGTTTGTTTACTTATAATGACCAAACGTTCTCGAGGACACATGGGATTTTAGTCTAGTGCTTTCGCTACATACAGCTGATTAATCTTCATTGTTTTGATAAGTGTTGTGTGGGTGAACCTGTGCTAATGTACCGCCCTTCCTAGGACTAATACATACTTGTGATTATACCCCTTGCAAGCATCCGCAACTATAAGAAAGTAATTAAGATAAATCTAACCACAGCCTTAAACTCTGAGATCCTGCGATCCCTCCTGCATCTATATACCAACGGGGGTTTAGGTTTCTGTCACTACGGCAACCCCGCAATTGGCAAACGAATACAAGATGCATTCCCCTAGGCCCATAAATGGTGAAGTGTCGTGTAGTCGACGTTCACACGACACCACTAGAAGAATAACACCACAACTTAAATATCATAACATTGAATATTACTCAACCATAGTTCACTACTAACAATTAGACTTCACCCATGTCCTCAAGAACTAAACGAACTACTCACGAGACATCATATGGAACATGATCAGAGGTGATATGATGATGAATAACAATCTGAACATAGACCTTGGTTCAATGGTTTCACTCAATAGCATCAACAACAAGTAGAAATCAGTATCGGGAGAGTTTCCCCTATCAAACAATCAAGATCAAACCCAAATTGCTACAGCGGTGACGATGTCCAGCGGTGGAGATGGCGGTGATGATGGTGGAGATGATGATGATGGTGATGGATATGATGTCCAGCTCGATGGCGGTGACGATGGCGTCGATTTCCCCCTCCGGGAGGGAATTTCCCCGGCGGATTCCTGCCCGCCGGAGAGCTCTTTTCTCTCTGGTGTTCTCCGCCCCGCAGAGGCGGCTGTAACCCTTCGTGAGGATTCCTCTGTGGCTTAGGTCTTCGGGATGAAGGGTTTCGCGAAGAAAAGGAGGCGAAAGAGGCCGAGGGGCCCCACACCACATGGTGGCGCGGCCGGAGCCATGGGCCGCGCCACCCTATGGTGTGGGCCCACCCCGGGTCCAGCTGGCTCCCCCTTCCGGCTTCCTCCGTCATCCGGAAAAATAGGATTTTTGGTAAAACTTCCTTCCACGAGTTGATCTTCCGAAATATTGCATCCTGACGGTGCTTTTTCCAGCGAGAATCCCGGCTCCGGTGCTCGATCCCCAAATAATCATGAAACATGCAAAATAGATGAAATAACATAAGTATTGTGTCCCAATATGAAATATATCAATGAATAACAGCAAATTATGATATAAAATAGTGATGCAAATTGGACATATCATTCATCATCCAACAAGAGAGTGTAGAGTCTAGCATTTATCTATTTATTCTGTTATGTGATCAATGTTGAGAGTGTCCACTAGTGAAAGTATGATCCCTAGGCCTTGTTCCTAAATACTGCTATCGCTGTTTGTTTACTTGTTTTACTGCATCTATACTTCCTGCAATATTACCACCATCAACCACACACCAGTCCCGGACAGCAAAGCACTTTTACAGTGCCGTTGCTACTGCTCGCATTTATTCATACCACCTGTATTTCACTATCTCTTCGCCGAACTAGTGCACCTATTAGGTGTGTTGGGGACACAAGAGACTTCTTGCTTTGTGGTTGCAGGGTTGCATGAGAGGGATATCTTTGACCTCTTCCTCCCTGAGTTCGATAAACCTTGGGTGATCCACTTAAGGGAAACTTGCTGCTGTTCTACAAACCTCTGCTCTTGGAGGCCCAACACTGTCTACAATAATAGAAGCACCCGTAGACATCAGACCTCACGCGTGGGCACCACACGTAAGTGATAGACCTGTTGGTGTAAAAAATCGATTGATTATCATAGTGCATTAGAACAAAGTTTCCTATGGATTCAAAGGGTAGGAAATCCAAGTTAACTCATTTACATGACATTATTTTTTCCATGAAGCAAAGTTAACATATCTATCAATTGGTATATTTTGGAGTGACTAAGAAGGATCCATGCTTACTTATTCGTTTTCACGTGTTAAACTTGTCTAAATCTTGGTCAAACCTAGGATTTGACCAAGATTCAAATGGGCAGAAAAATAAATAAAAAACAGAAAAATGAAAAACCAAATCAAATAGTTTTCTTATGTCATATAGTAAGCATTAAAGTTGATAAACATGTTGCCAAACTATTTGAAGGGCTATTTTCTAAAACACTAGTATGGCAGTATGGTATTTTCCCTAGCTATGTAGAAAATGATGAATAATCCATGCCTTTTGATTGCCTTTTTTGAACCACCTTTGTCTTGACTTCAAATTTAGGTAGGGCAAAATCATGCGGGGAGGGGACGAGTGTTTCTTTTGGATGCATCGCTCGTATTTGCAAGTTTTTGGGGTCCCACAAATTCAGGGTAGCATCATGCCCCCCTCACCTACCTTCCCGAGCTGAAAAATGTGTTAGCCAAGTAGTAGAATGGCATGACCAACAAGTTTCAAGTAAATTTTTGAATATAACCAAAATGTACCAATTGATAGATGAGTTAACTTGGCTTCATGGAAAAAATACTATCATGTAAATGAGTTAACTTGGCTTCCCTACCCTTGCAACCATAGGAAACTT
The DNA here is from genome assembly GCF_022539505.1 of Lolium rigidum. Taxonomy (NCBI): domain Eukaryota; kingdom Viridiplantae; phylum Streptophyta; class Magnoliopsida; order Poales; family Poaceae; genus Lolium; species Lolium rigidum. The sequence continues at coordinate 134,798,595 of NC_061508.1, forward strand.
TGTACTTATACAATATAATAAGCACCCCAGTTTAAATCATGAATTTGAAAAATTAAGCATCTATCCTTCTTAGTCACTCCAAAATGTAGCTCTTGGGAGGATTTTTGAAATTTCCATGTTTGAAACCAAAAACCACTTCTCTTCATGCATGATTGACTTCATAAGACAGAGTTTAGGGTTAGGGGTAGATACATGATTTTCCTGGTTTGAATATGTGTAGACCTTTTTTATCAACTTAATTGAATTCTTACTATATGACATAAGAATACTATGTGCTTACTATATGCCATAAGAAGACTAGCTATGTGATTTGACCAAGATAATTTAAACAAACATTTAAAACATGAAAATGAAAAGGGAAGCTTGTATCCTTCTTAGTCACTTCAAAATGAAGCTCTTGGGAGGGTTTTTTGAAATTTCCATGTTCGAAACCAAAAACCACATATCTTCATGCGTGCTTGACTTCGTGAGACAGAGTTTAGGGTTAGGGGTAGATACATGATTTTTCTTGTTTGAATATGTCCAGACCTTGTTTATCAACTTAATTGAATGCTTACTATATGACATAATAAGACCTTGGTTTTTCATTTTTTTTTTGAATTGTAATGCCCATTTGAATCTTGGTCAAATTCTAGGTTTGACTAAGATTTGAACAAGTTTAAATCATGAATAAGAAAAATTAAGCATCTATCCTTCTTAGTCACTCCAAAACTCTTGTTAGGGTTTTTGAAATTTCCATGTTTGAAACCAAAAACCACTGCTCTTCATGCTTGACTTCATAAGACAGAGTTTAGGGTTAGGGGTAGATACATGATTTGTCTAGTTTGAATATGTCTAGACCTTGTTTATCAATTTTAATGCTTACTATATGACATAAGCAGACTATGTGCTTTGCTTACTATATGACATAAGAAGACTATGTGATTTGACCAAGATAATTTAAACAAGTTTAAAACATGAAAATGGAAAGGGAAGCTTGTATCCTTCTTAGTCACTCGAAAATGAAGTTTTTTGGGTGGTTTTTGATATTTCCATGTTTGAAACCCAAAACCACTTCTCTTCATGCTTGCCTTCATAAACATGAAAAGGAAGACTATTTGCTAACGGAGGGAGTAAGCACTCTTGCTATCAAAAGTACCAAATGATGCATACCAAAATGATTTTTTAGAGCAATACTAGTTCAGATTATTTAATTTTATATTAGTAGGACAAAATCGAACCCCGTAGTTGCATTTTCTGAAATTGATCCGTAGTACTGGGCAGAACCCTAGTTTAACTTATTTAATACTAACTAGGAAATTTACCCGTGCGTTGCTACGGCTTAATCAACTAAATATATTTCACTTTTAATCCAAAAAACCACGTCATGTTGTTTATGACCGCTGCAGCCTCTCCGCTACCAACGACGGAGGACTCAGGAGTGAGGGCTAGAGTGTGTGCACCTCTAGTAAGGTGCGCCAAGCACAAATGGCCTACAATGCCACTCTCGTGATGATTGGTGAGCATGAATATGTCAATCATTCGTACTCCTCGGCAACCGATTTGGTAACCAAAACCTTGGAGAGTAGCGTATGCACCTCCATCGATGGCGCGACAAGCTTGGATGGCTCATGCACCTCCTCGCAACAAGGGCGCTGAGATTAGATATGTTAATCATCAGTAATCCTTGGTTGGTATCCACTCTTCTCGCGAACAGATCGATTGACACCTTGGAACTCCTCTATTGTTGTTGACCGTCCGCCTTGTTTTTTTTGTTTTTTGATTTTTACAAAATCCAAACAAAATTAATTGCACAAACTTTGGTCTTCCGAAAATTATTTTGTCTGGGATTAGTAAACTCCAAAATGCAAATGATTGTTCTTATATTAACATGTTTGGGGATTTGTTCCACCACTCAGCGTGCCATCATTATCATCTTTCTTATCTGGTTGTTTGATTTTCTTTACCGACGCATCCAACCATCCAAGCCTGTGAAAGAACTATCGTAGCAATAGCACAAACTTGCGTGGGGGTGGTGGTCAGGGATGCGGAGCTCCATGGGACACGTTGCAGCTCGTACCAAAACTACGGTGATGGTGGTCATCCTATGTACTCCAGAAATAATTGCTAGAGAGCATGCTAGGGAAAGGTTCATCGTCCTCGTCATGGGGCCTAGGAGCTCGATGGCCAGTACCTCCTAGCGTTGCTCGCGAAGGCCGCATCATCGGGGCAAAAGTGGGCTTTGCCTCGGCCACCACACGCAGCGCGTCCTGGGAGCAGAGGACCTCGCTCCGGCTAGATCTCGCGCTCGCGAGAGTCACACCCTCCTGGCATAAGCATAGCTCGCGCCGGCCAGACTTGCGGCGGCAGGGGAGCTCATGTGGGTGCGCTTCATGTGGTGTAGTGGAGGCGCTCAACGGATGCGACACGCGGAATCGGAACGCGACGGGACGGCGGCAGGGGAGCTCCTGTTTGGCGGGGACGCGGCGTGTGTGGCGCGATGCGCCTGAGAACCGGAACACAACAAAAATAAAACAACCGAACCGTTTTTCACTTAACGGTGCCAGTGGTGGGTAATTTTACGAAACTTTAGTGGTAATAAAAGACGGACGAACAAGAAACCTTATTTTCTTTATTATTAGGTATAGATAGATTCGTAGGTCGATTTTTTTACATTTTTATTATTATTACTAGGTAGCACATGTGTTTGCCCGTCCAGTGAAACTCTTTCATTTCATTTTTATTTTCCGCAAGGTTTGGAATCGGAGGAAGAGGGATCACACGGGAGGAGACGAAGGGAGAGCAGTCACGGGGCCCCACTTATTTATGTTGTCTAGATTTTTTCGGGTGATTTGACTGTTGTGCAGGGTTGTCAGTGCGCAGGGGGTGCGAGCGAGCGAGGCCGAGAATGAGAGAGATGTTTTTTTTGTTAGAGGGACAACGGAACGATCTTGAAGGACCCAGATTTCCAATACGCATCAGAGAGCAGTTTACAGCATGACACAAAATAAATAGGAAATTACGTCTAAATCCCTAAGATTTACATGGTAGACCCCAGGCTGAAAGCAAGAAATGCGATCGGGTCCTTAACAGCCACCGTCCGGATTGATCCTCGTCGCATCCGGGCACGAACCACTTGGCGCGACCAAATCGCCATGGCTAAAGAGCCTGCACACCATGGCCTCCGAGCTGAGCTAGAAACGCCCTGCCAAAACCGGCAGCCAACGGAGGTGGATAATTGGAGAGAGAGAGAGAGAGTCTTGATGCATCTCTCTTTACAAAGAATATGGCTGGGATTTTGCTTACCTAGCGTACATGACTTGTGCTCACTGAAGTGTGGGACCTCATGCATGGGAACCACACGTAAGTGACAGACTTGTTGCTCTAATAACTCGGGTGATTATTATACTGTATTAGTACATAGTTTCCTATGGATCCTTCTTAGTCACTCCAAAATGAAGCTTTTGGGAGGTTTTTGAAATTTCCATGTTTGAAACCAAAAACCACTTCTCTTCATGCATGCTTGACTTCATAAGACAGATTTTAGCTAGGGTTAGGGGGTAGATACATGATTTTCCTTGTTTGAATATGTCTAGACCTTGTTTATCAACTTAATTGAATGCTTACTATATGACATAAGAAGACTATGTGCCTTGGTTTTTCATTTTTTGATTTTTTTTTAAATTTTATGCCCATTTGAATCTTGGTCAAATCCTAGGTTTTTCATTCTTTTGATTTTTTGTTGAATTTTTATGCCCATTTGAACGTTTTGGTCAAATCCTAGGTTTGACCAAGATTTAAACAAGTTTAAAACATGAAAATGAAAAGGAACCTTGTATCCTTCTTAGTCACTCTAAAATAAAGTTTTTGGGAGTGTTTATGAAATTTCCATGTTTGAAACCCAAAACCACTTCTCTTCATGCTAGACATCATAAGACAGAGTTTAGGGGTTAGGGGGTAGATACATGGTTTGTCTAGTTTGAATATGTCTAGACCTTGTTTATCAACTTGAATGCTTACTATATGACATAAGAATGCTTACCGCATTCTTATGTCATATAGTAAGCATTCAAGTTGATAAACAAGGTTTGGACATATTCAAACCAGACTAATCATGTATCTACCACCTAACCCTAAACTCGGTCGATTTTATGAAAGTCTAGCATGAAGAGAAGTGGTTTTTGGTTTCAAACATGGAAATTTCAAAAAACCTCCTGGAGTGACTTAAGAAGGATAGATGATTAACTTTTCATATGCGTGTTTTAAACTTGTTTAAATCATGGTCGAACCTAGGATTTGACCAAAAGTTCAAATGGGCATAGAAATTCAGAAAAAATCAAAAGAATGAAAAACCAAAGGACATAGCATTCTTATGTCATATATATAGTAAGCATTCAAGTTGATAAACAAGGTATAGACATATTCAAACCAGAAAATCATGTATATATATCTACCCCTAACCCTAAACTCTGTCTTATGAAGTCAACCATGCATGAAGAGAAGTGGTTTTTGGTTTCAAACATGGAAATTTCAAAAACCCTCCCAAGAGCTACATTTTGGAGTGACTAAGAAGGATAGAATCTTAATTTTTCATAATCATGATTTAAACTTGTTTAAACCATGGTCAAACCTAGGATTTGACCAAGATTCAAATGGGCATAATTTTTAAAAAAAAAATCAAAAAATGAAAAACCAAGGCAAATAGGCTTCTTATGTCATTTTATGAGGTTTTTGAAATTTCCATGTTTGAAACCCAAAACCATTTCTCTTCATGTTTGAATCCCAAAACCACTTCTCTTCATGCTTGATTAATCCTAGGTTTGACATAAGAAGACTGTGTGATTTGGTTTTTCATTTTTCTGTTTTTTTTTTATTTTCCGCCCATTTGAATCTTGGTCAAATCCTAGGTTTGACCAAGAGGTAAACAAGTTTAAAACATGAATATGAAAAAGTAAGCATGTATCCTTTTTAGTCACTCCAAAATGAAGCACTTGGGAGGTTTTTAAAATTTCTATGTTTGAAACCAAAAACCACTTCTCTTCATGCTTGACTTCACAAGACAAAGTTTAGGGTTAGGGGTAGATACATGATTTTTCTGGTTCAAATATGTCTAGATCTTGTTTATCAACTTGAATGCTTACTGTATGACATAATTAAGAAGGCTATGTGCTTTGGTTTTTCATTTTTTTGAATTTTTATGCCCATTTGAATTTTGGTCAAATCTTAGGTTTGTCCAAGATTGAAACAAGTTAAAAACATGAATATGAAAAACTAAGTGATGTCTACGGGAGCTTCTATTCTTGTAGACAGTGTTGGGCCTCCAAGAGCAGAGGTTTGTAGAACAGCAACAAGTTTCCCTTAAGTGGATACCCAAGGTTTATCGAACTCAGGGAGGAAGAGGTCAAAGATATCCCTCTCATGCAACCACCGCAACCACAAAGCAAGAAGTCTCTTGTGTCCCCAACACACCTAATAGGTGCACTAGTTCGGCGAAGAGATAGTGAAATACAGGTGGTATAAATAAGCGAGTAGCAACGGCACCGGAAAAGTGCTTTGCCCGGGACGAGTAAACAAGCGGTAGTAACGCGAGTAAAGAAACGAGTAAACAAGCAGCGATAGCGATATTTAGGAACAAGGCCTAGGGATTAGACTTTCACTAGTGGACACTCTCAACATTGATCACATAACAGAATAGATAAATGCATACTCTACACTCTTTTGTTGGATGATGAACACATTGCGTAGGATTACACGAACCCTCAATGCCGGAGTTAACAAGCTCCACAATTCAATGTTCATATTGAAATAACCTTAGAGTGCAAGAAAGATCAACACGACTAAACCAAGTACTAACACAGCATGCACACTGTCACCTTCACACTATGTAGGAGGAATAGATCATATCAATACTATCATAGCAATAGTTAACTTCACAATCTACAAGAGATCATGATCATAGCATACGCCAAGTACTAACACGGATGCACACACTGTCACCATTACACCGTGCAGGAGGAATAAAACTACTTTAATAACATTGCTAGAGTAGCACATAGATAAATTGTGGTACAAAACACATTGCAATCATAAAGAGATATAAATAAGCACTTCACTACGCCATTCATAACAGTGAGTAAGTATTCCGTGAAATATAGCCTAAGAGACCCACACGGTGCACACACTGTCACCTTTACACACGTGGGACAAGGAGTCTCCGGAGATCACATAAGTAAAACTCACTTGACTAGCACAATGACATCTAGATTACAAGCATCATCATATGAATCTTAATCATGTAAGGCACCTCATGAGATTATTGTATTGAAGTACATAGGAGAGAGATGAACCACATAGCTACCGGTACAGCCCCGAGCCTCGATGGAGAACTACTCCCTCCTCATGGGAGCAGCAGCGGTGATGAAGATGGCGGTGGAGATGGCAGCGGTGTCGATGGAGAAGCCTTCAGGGGCACTTCCCCGCTCCGGCGGGGTGCCGGAACGAGACTCCTGTCCCCCAGATCTTGGCTTCGCGATGGCGGCGGCTCTGGAAGGTTTTCCGTATCGTGGTTCTTCGCATCAGGGTTTTCGCGACGAAGGCTTTAAGTAGGCGGAAGGGCGACGTGGGGGGCCACACGGGGGCCCCAGACCACAGGTCGGCGCGGCCAAGGGCTGGGCCGCGCCGCCCTATGGTGGCAGCCCCTCGTGGCCCCACTTCGTATCCTTTTCGGTCTTCTGGAAGGTTCGTGGCAAAATAGGACCCTGGGACTTGATTTCGTCCAATTCCGAGAATATTTCGTTACTAGGATTTCTGAAACCAAAAACAGCAGAAAACAGCAACTGGCACTTCGGCATCTTGTTAACAGGTTAGTTCCAGAAAATGCACGAATATGACATAAAATGTGCATAAAACATGTAGGTATTATCAATAATATGGCATAGAACATAAGAAATTATCGATACGTCGGAGACGTATCAGCATCCCCAAGCTTAGTTCTGCTCGTCCCGAGCAGGTAAAACGATAACAAAGATAATTTCTGAAGTGACATGCCATCATAAACTTGATCATATTGTAAACATATGTAATGAATGCAGCGATCAAAACAATGGTAATGACATAAGTAAACAAGTGAATCATAAAGCAAAGACTTTTCATGAATAGTACTTCAAGACAAGCATCAATAAGTCTTGCATAAGAGTTAACTCATAAAGCAATAAATCAAAGTAAAGGTATTGAAGCAACACAAAGGAAGATTAAGTTTCAGCGGTTGCTTTCAACTTGTAACATGTATATCTCATGGATAATTGTCAACATAGAGTAATATAACAAGTGCAATATGCAAGTATGTAAGAATCAATGCACAGTTCACACAAGTGTTTGCTTCTTGAGGTGGAGAGAGATAGGTGAACTGACTCAACATAAAAGTAAAAAGAATGGTCCTTCAAAGAGGAAAGCATCGATTGCTATATTTGTGCTAGAGCTTTTATTTTGAAAACATGAAACAATTTTGTCAACGGTAGTAATAAAGCATATGAGTTATGAAAATTATATCTTACAAGTTGCAAGCCCCATGCATAGTATACTAATAGTGCCCGCACCTTGTCCTAATTAGCTTGGACTACCGGATCTTTGCAATGCACATGTTTTAACCAAGTGTCACAATGGGGTACCTCCATGCCGCCTTTACAAAGGTCTAAGGAGAAAGCTCGCATTTTGGATTTCTCGCTTTTGATTATTCTCAACTTAGACATCCATACCGGGACAACATGGACAACAGATAATGGACTCCTCTTTAATGCATAAGCATGTGGCAACAATTATTATTCTCATATGAGATTGAGGATATATGTCCAAAACTGAAACTTCCACCATGATTCATGGCTTTAGTTAGCGGCCCAATGTTCTTCTCTAACAATATGCATGCTCCAACCATTAAGGTGGTAGATCTCTCTTACTTCGGACAAGACGGACATGCATAGCAACTCACATGATATTCAACAAAGAATAGTTGATGGCGTCCCCGAAACATGGTTATCGCACAACAAGCAACTTAATAAGAGATAAAGTGCATAAGTACATATTCAATACCACAATAGTTTTTAAGCTATTTGTCCCATGAGCTATATATTGCAAAGGTGAATGATGGAATTTTAAAGGTAGCACTCAAGCAATTTACTTTGGAATGGCGGATAAATACCATGTAGTAGGTAGATATGGTGGACACAAATGGCATAGTGGTTGGCTCAAAGATTTTGGATGCATGAGAAGTATTCCCTCTCGATACAAGGTTTAGGCTAGCAAGGTTGTTTGAAACAAACACAAGGATGAACGGTGCAGCAAAACTCACATAAAAGACATATTGTAAACATTATAAGACTCTACACCGTCTTCCTTGTTGTTCAAAACTCAATACTAGATATTATCTAGACTCTAGAGAAACCAAATATGCAAACCAAATTTTAGCAAGCTCTATGTATTTCTTCATTAATAGGTGCAAAGTATATGATGCAAGAGCTTAAACATGAGCACAACAATTGCCAAGTATCAAATTATCCAAGACATTTTATCAATTACTACATGTAGCATTTCCCGTTTCCAACCATATAACAATTAACGAAGCAGTTTCAACCTTCGCCATGAACATTAAAAGCTAAGAACACATGTGTTCATATGAACCAGCGGAGCGTGTCTCTCTCCCACACAAGCATTTATTCAAACAAAAACAAAAACAAAAGCACACAGACTCTCCAAGTAAAGTACATAAGATGTGATCGAATAAAAATATAGTTTCAAGAGAAGGAACCTGATAATTTGTCGATGAAGAAGGGGATGCCTTGGGCATCCCCAAGCTTAGATGCTTGAGTCTTCTTGAAATATGCAGGGATGAACCACCGGGGCATCCCCAAGCTTAGAGCTTTCACTCTCCTTGATCATATTATATCATACTCCTCTCTTGATCCTTGAAAACTTCCTCCACACCAAACTCGAAACAACTCATTAGAGGGTTAGTACATAATAAAAATTAACATGTTCAGAGATGACACAATCATTCTTAACACTTCTGGACATTGCATAAAGCTACTGGACATTAATGGTTCAAAGAAATTCATCCAACATAGCAAAAGAGGCAATGCGAAACAAAAGGCAGAATCTGTCAAAACAGAACAGTCCGTAAAGATGGATTTTATTAGGCCACCAGAATTGCTCAAATGAAAATGCCCAAATTGAATGAAAGTTGCATACATATCTGAGGATCATGCACGTAAATTTGCTTAATTTTCTGAGCTACCTACAGGGAGGTAGACCCAGATTCGTGACAGCAAAGAAATCTGGAACTGCGCAGTAATCCAAATCTAGTATTCACTTTACTATCAAAGACTTTACTTGGCACAACAAAACACAAAACTAAGATAAGGAGAGGTTGCTACAGTAGTAAACAACTTCCAAGACACAAATATAAAACAAAGTACTGTAGCAAAATAACACATGGGTTATCTCCCAAGAAGTTCTTTCTTTATAGCCGTTAAGATGGGCTCAGCAGTTTTAATGATGCTCACATGAAAAATAGAGTATGAAGCAAAAGAGAGCATCAAGAAGCAAATTCAAAACAAATTTAAGTCTAACATGCTTCCTATGCATAGGAATCTTCTAAATAAACAAGTTCATGAAGAGCAAAGTAACAAGTATAGGAAGATAAAACAAGTGTAGCTTCAAAAATTTCAGCACATAGAGAGGCATTTTAGTAACATGAAAATTTCTACAACCATATTTTCCTCTCTCATAATAACTTTCAGTAGCATCATGAGCAAACTCAACAATATAACTATCACATAAAGCATTCTTATCATGAGTCTCATGCATAAAATTATTACTCTCCACATAAGCATAATAAATTTTATTAGTAATAGTGGGAGCAAATTCAACAAAGTAGCTATCATTATTATTCTCATCAAGTGTAGGAGGCATAGTATAATCAAAGAAAATTTTCTCCTCAATGCTTGGGGGACTAAAAAGATCATGAAAACCAGCTTCCCCAAGCTTAGAACTTTCTATATCATTATCAACAATGGTGTTCAAAGAGTTCATACTAATATTACTACCGAGCATGCAAATAAGATTTCATAGGTTTTTTTAATTTTCGCATCAAACAATCCATGTTTTAAATCAGGAAATAGAATAAGAAGCTCATTGTTGTCCATTATGCCAAACTAGTGTAAACAAGAAACAAAAAGATGCAATTGCAGGATCTAAAGGAAATAGCTTCGAGCACAAACACAATGGCGCCGGAAAAGTACTGTTACACGGAACCGGAGTATGAGTGCCTTTTTACCTTTCCTCCCCGGCAACGGCGCCGGAAAAGTGCTTGATGTCTACGGGAGCTTCTATTCTTGTAGACAGGTGTTGGGCCTCCAAGAGCGAGAGGTTTGTAGAACAGCGGCAAGTTTCCCTTAAGTGGATACCCAAGGTTTATCGAACTCGGGGAGGAAGAGGTCAAAGATATCCCTCTCATGCAACCCCTGCAACCACAAAGCAAGAAGTCTCTTGTGTCCCCAACACACCTAATAGGTGCACTAGTTCGGCGAAGAGATAGTGAAATACGGGTGGTATAAATAAGCAGTAGCAACGGCACCGGAAAAGTGCTTTGCCCGGGACAGGTAAACAAGCATTAGTAACGCAGCAGTAGTAACGCAGTAGAAACGAGTAAACAAGTAGCGATAGCGATATTTAGGAACAAGGCCTAGGGATTAGACTTTCACTAGTGGACACTCTCAACATTGATCACATAACAGAATAGATAAATGCATACTCTACACTCTTTTGTTGGATGATGAACACATTGCGTAGGATTACACGAACCCTCAATGCCGGAGTTAACAAGCTCCACAATTCAATGTTCATATTTAAATAACCTTAGAGTGCAAGAAAGATCAACACGACTAAACCAAGTACTAACACAGCATGCACACTGTCACCTTCACACTATCATAGATCATATCAATACTATCATAGCAATAGTTAACTTCACAATCTACAAGAGATCATGATCATAGCATACGCCAAGTACTAACACGGATGCACACACTGTCACCATTACACCGTGCAGGAGGAATAAAACTACTTTAATAACATTGCTAGAGTAGCACATAGATAAATTGTGATACAAAACACATTGCAATCATAAAGAGATATAAATAAGCACTTCACTACGCCATTCATAACGGTGAGTAAGTATTCGTGAAATATAGCCTAAGAGACCCACACGGTGCACACACTCGTCACCTTTACACACGTGGGACAAGGAGTCTCCGGAGATCACATAAGTAAAACTCACTTGACTAGCACAATGACATCTAGATTACAAGCATCATCATATGAATCTTAATCATGTAAGGCAGCTCATGAGATTATTGTATTGAAGTACATAGGAGAGAGATGAACCACATAGCTACCGGTACAGCCCCGAGCCTCGATGGAGGACTACTCCCTCCTCATGGGAGCAGCAGCGGTGATGAAGATGGCGGTGGAGATGGCAGCGGTGTCGATGGAGAAGCCTTCCGGGGGCACTTCCCCGCTCCGGCAGGGTGCCGGAACAGAGACTCCTGTCCCCCAGATCTTGGCTTCGCGATGGCGGCGGATCTGGAAGGTTTTCCGTATCGTGGTTCTTCGCATCAGGGTTTTCGCGACGAAGGCTTTAAGTAGGCGGAAGGGCGACGTGGGGGGCCACACGGGGGCCCCACACCACAGGTCGGCGCGGCCAAGGGCTGGGCCGCGCCGCCCTATGGTGGCAGCCCCTCGTGGCCCCACTTCGTATCCTTTTCGGTTTTCTGGAAGGTTCGTGGCAAAATAGGACCCTTGGACTTGATTTCGTCCAATTCCGAGAATATTTCGTTACTAGGATTTCTGAAACCAAAAACAGCAGAAAACAGCAACTGGCACTTCGGCATCTTTTTAATAGGTTAGTTCCAGAAAATGCACGAATATGATATAAAGTGTGCATAAAACATGTAGGTATTATCAATAATATGGCATAGAACATAAGAAATTATCGATACGTCGGAGACGTATCAGTAAGCATGTATCGATCCTTCTTAGTCACTATAAAATGAAGCTCGTGGGAGTATTTTCCTCCCACACGTGAGCTTGGTACCACTACACAAGAACCATGCATATGTTAAAACTTTTGAATCATGTGTTTTTTTCTTCTCTTGATTACTGCCCAAAGGAGAAAAATTATATTAAATGGGTGTTTTCTATGAAGTTCCTACCGCATGAAGTGTACACACTACCACCAATCCAATTTTCACATGTCTGCATAAGAGACATGGTAGCTACGTACGATGGCAATTTCCAACGATCCATGGATTATCTCAGAAGACTGTGTGCTTTGGTTTTTCATTTTTATGTTTTTTTGAATTTTCCGCCCATTTGAATCTTGGTCAAATCCTAGGTTTGACCAAGAGGTAAACAAGTTTAAAACATCAATATGAAAAAGTAAGCATGTATCCTTTTTAGTCACTCCAAAATGAAGCACTTGGGAGGTTTTTAAAATTTCTATCTTTGAAACCAAAAACCACTTCTCTTCATGCTTGACTTCACAAGACAAAGTTTAGGGTTAGGGGGTAGATACATGATTTTTCTGGTTCAAATATGTCTAGATCTTATTTATCAACTTGAATGCTTACTGTATGACATAATTAAGAAGGCTATGTGCTTTCGTTTTTCATTTTTTTCATTTTTTTGAATTTTTATGCCCACTTGAATTTTGGTCAAATCTTAGGTTTGACCAAGATTGAAACAAGTTAAAAACATGAATATGAAAAAGTAAGCATGTATCGATCCTTCTTAGTCACTATAAAATGAAGCTCGTGGGAGTATTTTTCCTCCCACACGTGAGCTTGGTACCACTACACAAGAACCATGCATATGTTAAAACTTTTGAATCATGTGTTTTTTCTTCTCTTGATTACTGCCCAAAGGAGAAAAATTATATTAAATGGGTGTTTTCTATGAAGTGCCTACCGCATGAAGTGTACACACTACCACCAATCTAATTTTCACAGGTCTGCATAAGAGACATGGTAGCTACGTACGATGGCAATTTCAAACGATCCATGGATTATCTTTGTGTGCAACCATATACTGAATTATTTCTAGGCTAAAAGTTTTATTTCAAATGTAATTGGAAGGAAGGGTACATGAATTAGAATTAAAAAACTAGGTAAATACATGACATGCCCCCAAGATGTGGGAGCCTAAAACAATGGCCAAACATGTGCGGTGCATCCAAGTATAACACATAGCATGCACCGATAGTTTAACCTAAATTTGAAATCAAGCCGAAGGTGGTTCAAAAAAATCGTAAAATGGCAAAACAAAGCATGAAGTTACAAATTTGTGATGTACTATATGCCCATTATGATATTACAAGGCTGACAAGTATACCTATGTTGTAAAATTGAGCAACATAATACACAATATATATATATATATATATATATATATATATATATATATATATATATATATATATATATATATATATATAGGATAAATACTTCCTACCCCTGGGTGTAGTTACACCCATATCTAATATACTACCATACGGAAGTATATACGATACTTTATTGGTTTGAGTATGTTCGTATAATATATCTAAGATACTCCAAACCAAGTTTGGTGAAAAAAATGCAAGTGAACCCATAGTTTGCAGTATATTTCCGAAATACATGCATATATATACGTAAAAAATGAGTCTACGTAAAAAAATGTACATACTTCCTACAAAGTAGTATATATACTTCCAAAATAATTTTATATACTTCATACTACATGTACATACTATCCGGTATGATAGATACTCTCTAGATTATGAGAAACACACGTGGGTGTAACTACACCCGGGTGTAGTATGAATATGTCCTATATATATATATATATATATAGGGTCGCACTATTCTGAAACCGATGCTCAGAATATTATTCTGAGCATCACCGTGTCATTATAAGGACCGATCCGGTCAAACAGTCAAAAAAAAAAACTCCAGAAAGAAAACGTTTTCTTCCCCCCGCACCATCCACGACCCTGTGCCCTGTGCCCATCTTCCAACCGCGCCGCCGCCCCTTCCCCCGTGCCGCCGCCGGGCGTTCCCCCGCGCCGCCGCCGGACGTTCCCCCGCGCTGCCGCCGGCCGTTCCCCGCGCATCGCCGGACCCTTCCCGCGCGCGCCGTTCTACCAGCAGACGCCGGCGCCGCGCTCCAAGTCGTCGCTGGTGAGCCTCCGCGCTGCTGCTGCCGGCGGGACCCACTGGTGAACCTCCTGCCTCCCACCGCCGGCCTGCCTCCCCGGAAGAGGGCTGCCCCCGCCGCGGCCTTCCTCCCCGCCGGCGGCCTGTCCCCGCGGCCGCGGCCGGTTCTATCTCCCGCCCCCCCTGCGCATCGGCAGAGATGGCTGGGGCCGACTCCCCTTGCCCCGCCAGCCCCTTCCCAGCGGCGATTTCCGGCCGCCGTCACGTCCCCGACGCCCCAGCTCCGCTGCGACGGGAGTCCTCTGCCATGGGTTGACTTCCATGGACGAGCACGGTCTTATTTTTTCTTGACGTATTTGCCTTCAACTTTCTGAACAAATCGACATGTGCTTGGGAATTTTTAAAAAAGCAGATATTTTTCCTTTTGATCGCTGATTGAATAAATCAAGATGATCATGTGCAGATTACACTGTTTGTTGTATATTTCTTTGACATTGAGAAGAACACATGCTGCATAAGAAGCAGTACAGGCTTCTTATTCAGTAAGTACAGTTGAAAATCTGCTTCCTTTTGCCCGCCGCGCTGCCGCCGCCAGAGGGCCCCGAGCCGCAGCAGCCAGACGAGACTCGCGTCGCCGCCTTACGTGCCTTCGCGCCGCTGCAGCTCAACCTTCCCAGCGCGCGCTGCTGATGGCAGCGAGCCCACTTCCTTCTTCGTCTCCAGTGGAAAGCACGGGGAATCAGTGACGGCGGCTTCTCCTGGATTTTTCTATCTTGAGTTTTGTCTCTGTCCAGTTTACAGCAGTACGATTTTGTTGCTCTGTACTGCAAATTTTGCCGCTCGCCAAGGTAGACGCGTCAGTTATTCGAGACGGTGGGGCTTGTCTCCTCGCGGCCGCATTTGGCACGCTGGTCTCCGGCGCCGCGCGCAGCGAGCAGCAGCCACCGGTTGATTCTTTTATCTCGGTTCAAATTCGAGTCAACTGTTTTTGCTGTGTTGAACGCTCCAAGCTACTATTTCTCTCCCCGCTCATACTAGTCAGTTATTCTACCTTAGTCTGTAGTCCCACGCGCACACACACAGTCGTTTCATTTAGCTTCTTAAGCTCAGATTCTTCCATCTAAGTTGGGGAATGTTCTAATTAAGTTATGCAAATTGGTCTTTACAGATTGTTGATTTGCTATGTGGGTAAGAGGTAGCGATGGTTAAGAAAAAACCGTTGATTCATGTGAGTGTGCATCAATCAAATTTTAGTCACTCCCTCTATATTTTGACTTACAGTACCTGTTTTGTCACTCAATATATTTACCTGTGACTTGCAGGCTGCAGCACACCTGTTTTGGCCGTTTCTCCGCTCGATGCTATCTCTCGATGCTATCTCTGCATTTTCCGCTTTTCTTGAGTTCAGAGCAAAAGTACACGCAAAGAACTAGTTGGCTGTAGGACTGGATTGCTTGTGGCACCGCGGCCGTTGAGGTCCGTTCCTCCTGCAGGCTATATGGGAGTAGATCATTGCTATGCGTACGACAAATCGTATATGATTTGTGTATGACGTTGCTTATGGACCTTAGATTACCAGGCCAAATCAAACCAGTGTGGTGCATATTAAGACGTACATGGATCGTAAGTGCATATGTCGTATGCACAACACTTCCAAAGTATCAAACCCGCACAAAATTAACGAATGGATTTTTCTCTGAATGATCTAGCGACTAGGCGATGTATAAGAAGAAAATACGGACATATCGCATATGTGTGGTGGTTAATAGGAGTAGCTGATCATAGAGTAAATAAAATAATTGCTTCTGAAATAGACTACATTATTAACATGTATTCTGTAGAAAGAGGATTCACTCTGGCAAGGTGTATCTATTCGTTATCTAATTCACTTGTGGTAAAGTGAAATTGTATATCCTAATTCACTTGAAGTAGCAATGGGCCTTATTTAGTTGTCACTATCTAATACTAGAACGACATAGGATACAACGATGCAGCAGTACAATCATTTTAGTCCCGGCAGTACAATCGTTATAGTCTCTCAACAGTACACGTTTAGCTCCGAGTAATGCACACCAAACATTCAAAAATCAAAATGTATTGTGGTGCACGTTTAAAGTACCTCCAATTCGTGTAGAAAATATTGGTCAATTAGCGTCCAATTCTTTACCGTATAATTTAAATAATTTTTTGTCGAGTTTCTAGAAAAATATTTAAATGCGAAAACAAAAAGGTGACCATGAGGAGTACACACATTTGCGAGCGCGAAGTAGACACCTTGTTGTTGGAGTTAAGAAGTGTAGGAAAAAATTAAAAATGAAAAAACAAATCGGTGGACCATGAATAAATTGCCACCGTATTGTGCCATCATGTATCCTTCCTTTTCAGCCAGAGAAGTAGTGCAACTATTCTCGGGAATACAATCGCTAAGATCTGACTAGTACACATCATTATAGTCTCGGCAGTACAACCATTTTATTACGGCAGTACAATCGTTAAGATCTAAGAAGTACACATAATTAAAGTATCGACAGTACAGTCATATTAGTACGGCAGTACAATCGTTATATTCCTGACAGTACAATCATTTAGATCTGAGAAGTACACATCGAACAACCCTTTGGCGATGCTCCGCGTCCCCTTCCTCCTTTACCCGTGCTCCGCTTGGGAAGTGCATAAAAAATGAATTAAAATGTTTGTTGGGAAGTGCACTTGTTCATCAAACATAAGTACAAATAAGTTTCAAGTCCATGAAAGGATCCATGCTCCCTCTTAACGCCCTACTTCTTGATAACGGCGACCTCCATCATCGACCTCTTGTAGCACACTTCACTGGCTCCCATAACATCGTCACCGACGCCACTCCAAACTAGGCACGCATATTATCTACCCTACTAGGAATGTATTTCATATTTGATGAATTAAAAGCCCGACGGGAAGTACACAAATGAAGCATAAAAGAAGTACACATGGAAGGTCCAAGAAGTATAAGTTGATTGAAATAAAAATGAAAATGTGTCATCCACGGGGAAGTTCAAGTAGTTGAAGCTGAGAAGTACACCCATTCGACGAGAGTAGTACAACCAATTAAGAAGTTCAACTACTTGACGATGATAACTAAAATCATTTGACATGATCAATACAACCACTTAGTATAGGAAGTACAAGAAGACCGACAAAATCCAAATGTAGAAAAACAAAATAATATCGTCATCCGAGAGGAAGTTCAAATACATGACGATAAGAATTACAACCATTCGACACGTGCAGTACAAGAAATTATTATAGGAACTCCAAGAAAACCGAGAAAATCAAAATGTAGAAAAAAGAAAAGAATCTCGTCACGAGTGAGGAAGTTAAAATACTTGACGACGAAAAGTACAACCATTTGACACGAGCAGTACACCCACTTAATACAGGAAGTACAAGAAAATCGACAAAATCCAAATGTAGAAAAAAAATCCCATCATCCGTGAGGAACTTCAAATACTTGACACTGAGAAGTACAACCATTCGACACGAGTAGTACATTCAATTATTATAGGAAGTACAAGAAGACAACAAAATCAAAATGTAGGAAAAAAATAATAACATCATCCATGAGGAAGTTCAAATACTTGATGTTGAGAAGTACAACCGTTGGACATGAGAAGTACACCATATTAATATAGGGAGTACAAGAAAACCGGCAAAATCCAAATGTAGAAAAAACAAAATAACAACGTCATCCGCGAGGAAGTACAAGTTGTGATTCCGAGAAGAACAAGCAGAGACTACAGAAAGTACAAGCGGTAATTACATGAACTAAAAGTATTCAAAGAATATACTCCCACATAAGTTCACATAGCAAAAAAATAAAATAATTCCATCACCCGTAAAGAATTTCATATATTTGGCAATGAGAAGTACAACTAGTCGACACGAGCAATACACCCACTTAATATAGGAAGTACAAGAAACCCGACAAATTCTAAATGTAGAAAAAACAAAATAATCCCGTCATCTTCAAGGAAGTACAAGCAGTGATTCCGAGAAGTACAGGCGGAGACAACATGAAGTACAAGCGGTAATTACATGAAGAAAATACCCCCACATAAGTTCACATAGCAACGTTGTGAAGTTCAAATATTAAAATCCGGGAAGTGCAAAATCTCTTAAATAGAATATAGGGACGATCTAAAATTATCATTTCGAAGCACACATGCTAGTTTTTGTAAAACACACTAGTATCAAAACATTTTCAGGAAGTACAACCACGAAGGCCAAGAAGTATAAGGACATGTCGCGGGAAGTTCAGACGTGTGTGGTTGTGCTGAGCATTTTGTGTGGTCGTGGACCTCAAACGGACACCGTATGAGAAACTTATAGTAATTTTACAGAACACTTTCGAGAAACAGCGCCGAGAAGTACAACCGCATTTCCCTAGAAGTGCAAGTTCGTGTCGAGGGAAGTTCAATGCTCTGTTTTTACGGGGCGGAAATCTATTATGCAAATCTCATCGATTTGATCACCAAACACTTTAATCATTGTCATCAAAAGCTTTATATGGTAGAGTATATGTCTAATTTCATTACCTACAATATTTTAAAACAAATAAATAGATCTAATCCATCAAATACAAATCGTTATCCCACAAAATATACCGGAAACATGATTTCAAAACTTCTAAAATTACTTTCAAATAGTTTGGAGTTGACAAAAATGGTAGATACGAAAAAGATGCGTCATTTTGAGACCTTTCCAACCGTATATCATTTGCATTGGTTAAATATGCCGCATGGAAATCGCGGGAAAAATCATTCGGTGCTCGTCACATAAAACGGGCGGACAGTAAATCGAGTTATTCTTTTAAACTGTAAGGAATTAGAGAAAACAATTTGAATAAGAAAGTTGCGCCTAGTCCATAGCTTTCCAACGCCATATCATTTGCATCATTCCGACAAACGGTTGAAAAAATTCATCCAAATTACTGTCCGCTCGTTTTTGAGTACGTCCGAATTTCGGTATTTTCAAAATTGTTCAAAAACTGTGAGGATTTTGAAAAAACTTAAAACATGAAAAAGTTGCGCAATTTCATTATCTTTCCAACGGTATATCATTTGCACAGTTTAGATAAGCGATTCGAAAATTGAACTAAAAGTTCGTTTTCTGGCCATATAGAAGCGTTTTCGTATTTCCAAAATTAAATTTAAACCGTGCAAAATCTGTGAAAAGTGTGAACATGAAAAAGTTGCGGTTTTTCATTATCTATCCAACGGTATATCATTTGCATAGTTCCGACAAATGGTTGAGAAACTCGAGGTATAATCAATACCTTTGAAGAAAACGAGAAGTTCAGGTAAGTTCGACAGAAAGTTGAACCCTGTTATCCAGGAAGTATAACCTTGTGTCCAGGAAAGTACAAGTCGGTGCTCATAATATTATTCTGCAACCGGTTGCAGAATAGTGCTGGTATATATATATATATATATATATATATATATATATATATATATATATATATATATATATATATATATATATATATATATATTACCCAAAATATACGATTAAAAATTTAAATGGACATCTAGTTTGTAATGATATTATTTTTGTACCATAAAATTCAAATTATGTTCTAATCAAATTAATGATATATGGATGCACGCTAGCATTATAATCCCTAACGGAGGGATGATACGTCCCAAACGTATCTATAATTTCTTATGTTCCATGCTACTTTTATGATGATACTCACATGTTTTATACACATTATATGTCATTATTATGCATTTTCCGGCACTAACCTATTGACGAGATGCCGAAGAGCCAGGTGATGTTTTCTGCTGTTTTTTGTTTCAGAAATCCTAGTAAGGAAATATTCTCGGAATTGGACGAAATCAACGCCCAGGGTCCTATTTTTCCACGAAGCTTCCAGAAGTCCGAAGAGGAAATGAAGTGGGGCCACGAGGTGGCGACACGCCAGGGCGGAGCGGCCTGGACCCTGGCCGCGCGGCCCTATTGTGTGGGCCCCTCGTGATGCCTCCTGACCTGCCCTTCCGCCTACTTAAAGCCTTCGTCGCGAAACGCCCAGTACCGAGAGCCACGATACGCAAAACCTTCTAGAGACGTCGCCGCCGCCAATCCCATCTCGGGGGATTCAGGAGATCGGCTCCGGCACCCTGCCGGAGAGGGGAATCATCTCCCGGAGGTCTCTTCATCGCCATGATCGCCTCCGGATCGATGTGTGAGTAGTTCACCCCTGGACTATGGGTCCATAGCAGTAGCTAGATGGTTGTCTTCTCCTCATTGTGCTATCATGTTAGATCTTGTGAGCTGCCTATCATGATCAAGATCATCTATCTGTAATTCTACATGTTGTGTTTGTTGGGATCCGATGAATATTGAATACTATGTCAAGTTGATTATCAATTTATCATATATGTTATTTATGTTCTTGCATGCTCTCCGTTGCTAGTAGAGGCTCGGCCAAGTTGATACTTGTGACTCCAAGAGGGAGTATTTATGCTCGATAGTGGGTTCATGCCTCCATTAAATCCGGGACGATGATGAGAAAGTTCTAAGGTTGTGGATGTGCTCGTTGCCACTAGGGATAAAACATCGATGCTTTGTCTAAGGATATTTGTGTTGATTACATTACGCACCATACTTAATGCAATTGTCTCGTTGTTTACAACTTAATACTGGAAGGGGTTCGGATGATAACCTCGAAAATGGACTTTTTAGGCATAGATGCATGTCTGGATAGCAGTCTATGTACTTTGTCGTAATGCCCCGATTAAATCTCATAGTACTCATCATGATATATGTATGTGCATTGTTGTGCCTTCTTTATTTGTCAATTGCCCAACCGTAATTTGTTCACCCAACATCCGCTTATCTTATGGGAGAGACACCACTAGTGAACTGTGGACCCCGGTCGTATTCTTTACATCCGAAATACAATCTATCGCAATTGTTCTTTACTGTTCTTCGCAAACAATCATCATCTTCCACACAATACGTTTAATCCTTTGTTTATAGCAAGCCGGTGAGATTGACAACCTCACTGTTACGTTGGGGCAAAGTTCTGTGATTGTGTTGTGCAGGTTCCACGTTGGCGCCGGAATCCCTGGTGTTGCGCTGCACTACACTCCGCCACCAACAACCTTCAACGTGCTTCTTGGCTCCTACTGGTTCGATAAACCTTGGTTTCTTTCTGAGGGAAAACTTGCTACTGTACGCATCACACCTTGCTCTTGGGGTTCCCAGCGGACGTGTGTCAACTGCACGCATCAAGGGAGTAAGCACTTCAGTTATGAAAAGTACCGAACAATGCATGCGAAAATGATTTTTATTGGAATACTAGTTCAACTTATTTTGTTATAAAGGGGAGCGTCGTGAGATTGATCGACCTAAATTTGTAAACAAGCCAAAGTTATTGTGGGGCTCGATATAAAAAGGTCGAAAGAAATGATGGAGTCATA
The DNA here is from genome assembly GCF_022539505.1 of Lolium rigidum. Taxonomy (NCBI): domain Eukaryota; kingdom Viridiplantae; phylum Streptophyta; class Magnoliopsida; order Poales; family Poaceae; genus Lolium; species Lolium rigidum. The sequence goes on from NC_061508.1 coordinate 134,820,280, forward strand.
TAATTCGTGGTTTACATACTTCCACTATGAACAATACTAACATAATTTACTTGAAACTTGTTGGCCATGCCATTCTGCTACCCCCCCCCACCCAAAAAAAATATTCAAATATGAATCCTTGTGGCACGACCATGTTGGGGTTCACTTCTGGGCTTCTGGCTATCTACCCAGCCGAGCATGCGGGCTCTATTACCTTGTACGATTCCTCGTTTTAAACAAAGAAGTGAACAAACTCCCCCCCCCACACACACACTCTCTCTCTCTCTCTCCACTAATCGTCTTTAGATATCGCATCATTTGTCTCTCAGACTCCATTGATTTGCCCCAAGTTCAACAAGGTCGCTTCCTTTTCCTCTGAGAGGTCATTGATTTTTATTTCCTGGTGTCACTTGTGCTAAACTGTCATTCCTTGTACTCCATCCGATTCATATTACTTGATGGTAATATAGATGTATCTAGACACATTTTAGTTGTAGATACATCCATTTTACCATCAATTAATATTGATCGGAGTTGCAGTGTGGTATGAGGCCTGCCGCCTGCCACCGTCGGCGAGGTTCCAACTAAACGGTGCCAAAAGAAGAGTAGCGTGGCTCCGGATTCAACCACGAGGCGGCGATGGACGGCACCATGGAAATAAACGCTACGAATTTGGAGGCCATCGCGTACAACATCGCTGGAACGGCGCAGGTCATGTGCTCCCACGACGACTGCGGGGTCAACGTCAGCTACCACGAGTCCCTAAGCCACCAGATCGCGTGCCCGCACGGCCGGTGCAACTGCACGGAGCAGGGCTGCGAATTCGCCGCCCCACCGTCAGCGCTCCTCGTTCACCTCGCAGAGGCCCACTCGATTCAGGTGCACAGGTTAGAGTATGGAAAATCCATAGAGTTCCGGGTGACCATGACGCACCCGTGCTCGCCGTGCAGGCGGCTCGTCGTCGAAGGGGATGACGGCTCCGTGTTCGTCCTGTACATCGACGCACTCGGCCCGGCCATTGTCTTGTCTTTGGTAGGCGTCAGGTCGGCCACATCCGTGTGGCCGCTCTAAAGGGTGAAGATCTGGGCGCACGGCCCACCGCCGTCCTCGAAATCGGACTGCAGGCGGGATGTCGTGAAGATGTCTGCCGATGCTTCTGGCAGCGCGTCACCGGGCGCTGTCGTGTTTGAGGAGCTCACGTCGTTCCTCGTTGTGCCGGGGCCATACCTCGTTGGTGTTGGATCGTCCAAGGAGCTGCGTTTCTACATTCGCATATGCAAGCAGATGTAGCTACTCCTACTTTGCGTAGTTGAAAAAACTGTCTATTTGTAAAGTACTAGAGTGTTCGTACGGCTGCTATTTTTTATGGGGTCTTTGTTTCATATTTGTGCTGAACTGTTTGTAGTAGTACTTATACTTAATAATAATGCAGCGTGGAAGTGAATACTCTTTTTTTGTGTGAATCGGAAGTGAATACTCCAACTACTATATGTAATTGTAACCCCTCCATCTGATTTACTCCCTCCGTCTCGATTTAGAGGGCTTGGTTTATTTTGCAGCAGGACCAAGGCATTGTTTCATTGGATGACAAAAACTCTCCGGAGCGCTTCCTCCTCCGGATGACAATAAAACATGATTTACAATGGGTTCTTTTTTAGTCTTATCTTTGGTAATGAGACATCCTAAATTTGTGGTGAGAGAGATTATGCTAAGAGATGATCCCTTAGCTAAGAGAAGACAAAGTCTTTTTTCATCTTTCTCTTTCTTCCACATCAGCGTTTATCCTACGTGGCACTGCTAAAATATCACCATTGTACATGCCCTAATACTCCACTAATGGTGTACAAAGCGTGCATGCAGCCGATCACATGCCCCCATGCAAACTTGTTTGGTTTCACACTCCACCAGCATGCACAAGGTTGTTCAGAGAGAATAGGAAAAGCAGAAAAGGGAAGGTGGAGACTAATTCGAGAAGGTTACTAGTACTTCTAATTTAAATGCATGCAGGCCTTAGATGAGAGGTAATATGGGACAAATATTTGTTAAGATTAGGCCCTGTGAACCGAGACAGAGGGGTATAAAACTATCTGCACTTCCAGATCATTTCTCCTATTTTTTAGATGTCCTTTCACTTACTATAAAAAACAAAGAAGCACTATAAGGGCTGCTTTGAATCAAAGGAATGTGGAGAGTGTAGAAATAGGAAAGGTGTAGGATTGAAATTTTCCCATAGGAATCAAATCCAACATAATTCCTATGTCAATCCTATGAATCAAAGAAGCCCTAAGTGGTTATCAGTGCTTAATGCACAGTTCCAAAGAGTTCATCCCGCAGTCAAAATAACTAATAATCAGATGATGTCAATTTTTGTGTATGTAGTTGTGCCTATTACCATCACAAATATAGTCTCAAATAGTATGATGGTGGAGATACACATTTTTTAACTACCATGATTTTCGGTAAATGCTTAGTCAATTTTGACATAATTTGACTTTCTAAAAATAATACGGAGTATAAGCCTTAAGCTTTGAGATGGAGGTACTATATTGGGTTTTCCTCGTCTTAAGCAAAATCCCTTCCCATCCCCTTAAATAGAGTACTCCAGCCTCGAGGCTAGGAGATAAGAGAGGCCATTGATAGGCCATACTCCTCGCGCGCTCGCAATGCTGGAAACTGTCACCGTTACCCTGAAGATGGACTCCACCGTGCTTCACTGCATTTTCTGCTCCCAGCCCCTCAAGCCCCCCGCCTTCAAGGTCGATCCCTTTCCCACCCACACTCCATTGATGTTTCTTTTGTGGGTTCACTACTGCAAAAATAGCAATCCACGAACTTTGATTTGTGCAGTGCAAGGGTAATCATTTGGCCTGCGGCCGCTGCCTCAGCGAGCTTCCCGGGAATCGGTGCCATAGGTGCGTGGAACCCTGCGGCGGATTCGAGCAGGACCCGGCAATGGACGCCGTCGTATCAGCGGTGACGGTTGAGTGCCCCCATGATACGTCTAATTTGCATCACTATTTTATATCATAATTTGCTGTTATTCATTGATATATTTCATATTGGGACACAATACTTATGTTATTTCATCTATTTTGCATGTTTCATG
>NC_061508.1:134823464-134976069 GCF_022539505.1 Lolium rigidum
CGTGGCACGCCTGCGCCGCACGCCGCGTGTGACCAGAAGAGCATTGCGGGCCGTCGCTCGGAGGGGTCTCAGCCAGCCGCAGCTCTAGGCTCTTCCCGGCTCTACGGTGTTGACAAGGCCGCTGCCCGCCGGTGGGTTTTGGCAGTCAACAGTATCATTTTCCAATTCCAACCATATAACAATTTAACGAAGATGAAACTTCGCCATGAATACTATGAGTACAGCCTAAGGACATATTTGTCCACATGCTACAGCGGAGCGTGTCTCTCTCCCATAAAGTGAATGCTAGGATCCATTTTATTCAAACAAAACAAAAACAAAAACAAACTGACGCTCCAAGCAAAGTACATAAGATGTGACGGAATAAAAATATAGTTTCAGGGGAGGAACCTGATAATTTGTCGATGAAGAAGGGGATGCCTTGGGCATCCCCAAGCTTAGACGCTTGAGTCTTCTTATAATATGCAGGAGTGAACCACCGGGGCATCCCCAAGCTTAGAGCTTTCACTCTCCTTGATCATATTGCATCATACTCCTCTCTTGATCCTTGAAAACTTCCTCCACACCAAACTCGAAACAACTCACTAGAGGGTTAGTGCATAATAAAAATTCACATGTTCAGAGGTGACACAATCATTCTTAACACTTCTGGACATTGCATAAAGCTAACTGGACATTAATGGATCAAAGAAATTCATCCAACATAGCAAAAGAGGCAATGCAAAATAAAAGACAGAATCTGTCAAAACAGAACAGTCCGTAAAGATGGATTTTATTAGGCCACCAGACTTGCTCAAACGAAAATTCTCAAATTGAATGAAAGTTGCGTACATATCTGAGGATCATGCTCGTAAATTGGCTTAATTTTCTGAGCTACCTACAGGGAGATAGACCCAGATTCGTGACGAGCAAAGAAATCTGAAACTGCGCAGTAATCCAAATCTAGTACTTACTTTTCTATCAAAGACTTTACTTGGCACAACAAAACATAAAACTAAGATAAGGAGAGGTTGCTACAGTAGTAAACAACTTCCAAGACTCAAATATAAAACAAAAATACTGTAGTAAAAACATGGGTTGTCTCCCATCAGCGCTTTTCTTTAACGCCTTTCAGCTAGGCGCAGAAAGTGTATCTCAAGTATTATCAAAGGGTGGTGCACATACAGCGGGGTTTGGAGTTTTCTCAACCATGCATAGTATATTGGATACATAAGTTTCAGCGTCTCCCTTCTCATTAGTCTTGGGCTTGCTACTCTCATGGAACAAATTTTCAGGAACAAGCCAAGCATAGTTATTTTCTAGTGCATCATTTATAGCTAGGAGTTTACATGGTATTGGTGCTTTGATCTCCCCACCATCATTAGTATTTTTAGTGTACCTTATTCTATCCATATCCATTTTTTCAAGGAGACTAACAAAATTAGTATGAGAACCAAGCATATTAAATTTAGCAAAGACCTTTCTAGCCTCTCTTGCTAGACCACCAAATTCTCTAAGAAGGGTTTCTAAAACAAAATCTTTCTTTTCCCCCTCTTCCAAATCACCAAGTGTAAGAAACATGTGTTGGATTATAGGATTGAGATTAACAAATTTAGTTTCCAACATGTGAACTAAAGCAGCGGCAGCAATTTCATAAGTGGGAGCAAGTTCTACCAAGTGTCTATCTTCAAAATCTTCAGTGGTACTGACATGAGTGAAAAATTCTTCTATATTGTTTCTCCCAATTATAGACCCGCGTCCTACCGGTATGTCTTTTGTGGTAAAATTAAAAGGAAACATGTTGCAATAAGTAAAATAAATGCAAGTAACTAATTTTTTGTGTGTTTTTGATATAGCAAACAAGACAATAAATAAAGTAAAACTAGCAACTAATTTTTTTTTGTGTTTTGATATAAGTGCAGCAAACAAAGTAGTAAATAAAATAAAGCAAGACAAAAACAAAGTAAAGAGATTGAGAAGTGGAGACTCCCCTTGCAGCGTGTCTTGATCTCCCCGGCAACGGCGCCGTGAAAATATGCTTGATGGCGTGTATTTCACACGTTCGTTGGGCAACCCCAAGAGGAAGGTATGATGCGCACAGCAGCAAGTTTTCCCTCAGAAAGAAACCAAGGTTTATCGAACCAGGAGGAGCCAAGAAGCACGTTGAAGGTTGATGGCGGCAAGATGTAGTGCGGCGCAACACCAGGGATTCCGGCGCCAACGTGGAACCTGCACAATACAACCAAAGTACTTTGCCCCAACGAAACAGTGAGGTTGTAGTGACCTCACCTGAAAAAGTGAGTCTCTGTGCAACCGTGCTAGTCCCTGGATCGAACTGCTAGCACACACAGTTTAAGATGAAATACCAAGTAGCAAAGGTCTTCATTACAACCTAAGATCCAGCGGAAATAAAATGGTTCGATACAAGTTGCATAGCTCTCAGGCTAGCACAATTTCAGAGTTTAAAGCAGACAAGGAAAACATAAAGCATGGAGCCATCTTCCTTCATGAAGCCACAGGCAGACATGTTGGGCAAAGACTCGTGAACCTAAACAATCATCTTCAACTAGAGAAGTAACCTGCAACATAAAACGTTACAGCCCGAAGGTCAATACATTTGGAATTGTATTGGCAAGATGACACTATGGTGGACACAAGTGGCAACCTAACACTTAAGTGCACATTTGGCTGGTAGAGCTCAGGCATATTTGCATAAAGCCAATTTTATCCTATCATTTGACAAAACATTTTCTTTCATACTAATTAAGCGGTACCATTGATAGACATCAATGAACCTGGACACCACCGATAGACATCGGTGAGCCACGACACCACCGATAGACATCGGTGAGCCTTCCTAGTTCATATGATCAACTTGGTTTGGGCGACCTACCCCTGCGAGACACGAGACCATAGACATGGCACAGGACCTGCTAGCCGATAGTCACTTTCACCAATTGACATATCCCTGTTCACCCATCAAATTTTATTTAAGAAATTGGAATGAGGAGACTTTCGAACAGGATCCTTGTCAGTTCGCTCAAATTGTCCGTAACCGGGGACACGGCTAAGTACTTAGTTTTACACTCTGCAGAGGTTGTACAAATTTACCCACATGACCTAGTCTGCTCTTCTTCCATGATGCACATTTTGCTCAAATGGACAGATGTTGACTAGGACAAGACTTTTCCGAAGTAATCCCCCAGACCATTCTCTACGGACCCGTACCAACCTACAATCCCCTACATCATCTGTCACGTAGGATCCGGGTTCTCACAACATACTCCATCAAGCCGAGCCCATATTAGCATGTGGCTGTACGGTAAGCTAATGAGCAAGGTTGTCTATTATCTCTTTGTTCCTGGGTGGCCGTCCACAAGTGCGATACACCGGCGGTTCAGAGGTTCGACGACATGACCCCAGGGAACCACTCAACATAACCCGAGCAATACCAATTCCACCCAGGTAATTCATTAAACTTAGTTGTTTTCCGTATCTCACTATCAAAATCATTTTATAGCATAGCTGAGCAACAACTAAATTTAATGGCGACAAAGAATTCAAGTAGGGGTAGCTAGACTACTGGGATTGCATAGCAAAGCATAAGACCCTACACATGTATACTACAAAAATCTCTACTGTGCATAGATAAAAACTGGGACTTTTGGTGTGTGTCACTTGCCTGGATAAGGGTGAGAGTTGGCACAATCTTCACAAGCACAACCGTTGCAGTCGGCACAATCACAATCTACAATCCGATAACATTGCACCATAAGCACAATGCAAGACATAAATGCACAAACATAGACATGAGATGCATATGCGGTTTACACAAGTGCACTCCATTTATTATTCTCTGGTTGTCACTATATGCATGATGCCATGGTCAAGTTTTACGGTTGGTTGAATTATTGTGAACCGTCTATGTCGCACTAGCGAAGGGCAACTACCATTAATTGCAAATGGTACTTTGGTACAGTAGAAAAATGATGGTTTTGGTGCTACTGGTCAGATAGTTCTATTTGCGAGCATACGCAAAAGGAATCACTCGAAAAGAGTATGTAGATCTCATTTTATGGACACGGTACTCTAGTTAGGCATTTAAATTTGAATGAAACTCAAACTACTGCAAGTCCGTATTTTACTGTTCCAAAATGTTCCTTATAGTTTTAGGATTCCAACGGTATATGATTTGTAATTTTTGGACCTACAGAACTCTGGTTATGATTTTTACGAAGCGCGGACTATCGAAATCCTGTTTAAACGAAACCTAGGGTGGTCACTAGACATGTGGCACTTTCTCATTGGTGGATACCTCTTCGTGCGGATCAGGCTCTACTAGCCGTTGGATCTACTTAACATGGACGGCTGAGATCCATTGGCTGGAATTAGAAAGAAGAAAAAGGTAAATAAGGGAATACCCAGTGGCGCCGACCGGACGCACGCGTGGCGGCGACGTGGCGGTGACGTGGCCGGCGGCGAGGTGGTCGATGGCGGCGCGGCTCAGATGGCGGACGGCGTCGTGTTCCCGGCGTCTCCTAGCCTAGCAGAATCGTGGACGAGCTCCGGCTCAGCGTGGCAGGGGCGCGGGTGGTGGTGGCGCCGGCTAATTCTCCCTCGGGCGCCCGTGGCGTGCGGCCGGAGGCGGCGGCGGCTGAGCTTGCTCCGGCGAGCAATCAGCGCAGCCTGGCGGCGTCTCGGGAGAGGGGGAGTAGTGGAATTGGAAGAGGAGGGACGGGGCTATAAGGGGGCGGCCTCAGACGGTTGGGGGAGGCGCGGGGAAGTGGGGGGAGGATGGGGAGGCGAGGTGGCCGGGGCCTCTGCGTGCCTGCGCGTGTGTGCGTGCGCGTCGTGGGGAGGAGCGGGGCGAGCGGCGGTTGGGGACGAAGGGGTGGGGCGCGTGCGGGGGCCTGGCCTGGCTGGGCCGGTCGGCCGTCTGGTCGGCCCAGTTGGGTCGGCCTCTCTTTTTTGTTTTTTTTTTCTTCTTCTATCTCTTTCTCTTATTTGAAAATGCATTTGAGTCACCAAAATTAATCGGAAAAATACAAATAAAATATCGTTGGAAACCTTGTGAAAAGGCCTTCACTATGAGACCACTTTTGAAGCAAAATAAAATCTTTTACAAAACCAAAAATTGGCATACATGCCTATGTGGCTATATTGCCATTTTGGGGTTCGGGGTTTTGAAACGAATTTGAATTTGGATTTTCCCTATAAATGCAATGATGACATGATGCTTATGAATGCAATGCATGATGTTTCGAAATTTTGAAATTTGGGATGTTACAAACCTACCCCCCTTAAGATGATTCTCGCCCTCGAGAATCGGAGTGGCTAGCAAATAGGTGTGGATGGTCTTCTCGAAGATCATCTTCTCGCTCCCAAGTAGCTTCTTCCTCAGTGTGGTGATTCCACTGGACTTTGCAGAACTTGATTGTCTTAGTACGAGTAGCTCTTTCTGCTGTCTCTAGTATCTTGATTGGTTTTTCTTCGTATGTGAGATCACTTTCCAACTGTACTTCCTCAAGTGGTACTGTATCTCTCAACGGAGTCTCTGCCATATCCGGATGGCACTTCTTCAATTGGCTTACATGGAACACACTGTGAACTGCAGCTAGAGATTCTGGCAGTTCCAATTCATATGCTACTTCACCTTTGTGAGCCAGGATCTTGAATGGTCCTACAAAGCGGGGTGCTAACTTTCCTTTGACTCCAAATCTCTTCACACCACGAAGTGGTGAGACTCTAAGGTATGCTCTATCACCTATCTCATAGGTCACTTCCCTACGCTTGGAGTCAGCGTAGCTCTTCTGTCTGGATTGGGCTATCTTCAATCTATCTCTGATTAGTCTGACCTTCTCTTCGGCATCCTTGATTAGGTCTGGGCCAAATAAACTCCTTTCTCCTACGCCACTCCATAACAGTGGGGTGGTGCATTTTCTTCCATATAGTGCTTCAAATGGAGCCATTCCAATGCTTGCTTGGTGACTATTGTTGTATGAAAATTCCGCGTATGGTAAATTTTCATCCCAGCTAGATCCATAATCCAACGCACAAGCTCTTAACATATCTTCCAAGATTTGGTTTACTCTCTCAGTCTGTCCATCAGTTTGTGGGTGAAATGCTGTGCTGAACTCAAGTCTAGTTCCCAAAGACTCATGTATTTGACGCCAAAAGTGAGAAGTGAATTGAGTACCTCTATCTGAAACAATGCTCTTGGGAACTCCATGCAAACAAATGATTCTGCTCATGTATATCTTAGCTAGCTTGGCACTTGTATAGGTGGTCTTCACCGGTATAAAGTGAGCTACTTTAGTCAGGCGGTCCACTACGACCCAAATTGAATCATATCCTGATCTAGTCTTTGGCAATCCGGTGATAAAGTCCATGCCAATATTTTCCCACTTCCACTCTGGTACTGGCAAGGGTTGCAACAATCCTGCTGGTTTTTGATGTTCTGCCTTGACTCTGCTACAAACGTCACACAGTGCAATATACTCGGCAATGTCTCTCTTCAAGTTAGTCCACCAGAACCTTTCCTTTACATCCATGTACATCTTAGTGTTACCAGGATGAATGGAGTATGGTGAATCGTGTGCTTCTTGAAGAATTAACTTCCTAAGTTCTGGGTCTTGAGGCACACAAATACGCTTCTCGAACCATATGGCTCCTTGCTCATCCTCATGAAATCCCTTTGCTTTGCCTTCACTCATATTGGCCTTGATTACTTCTATTTCCTTGTCTAACTTCTGAGCTTCTCTAATCTTATCCATTAGTGTTGGCTGAACTTCAAGCGATGCCAGATAACCTTCAGGCACAATCTCCAGTCGGAGATCTTTGAAATGTTCACATAACTCTTCAGGTAGTTCTCCGGCGGTGAGACCGTTTACATAGGTCTTACGACTCAGCGCGTCGGCTACAACATTAGCCTTTCCCGGGTGGTATTGCAAGTTCATATCATAATCCTTTATTAGTTCTAACCATCTTCTTTGCCTCATGTTCAGTTCCTTCTGAGTGAAAATGTACTTCAGGCTCTTATGGTCTGTGAACACATCACAATGCTTTCCCATCAGATAATGTCTCCATACCTTGAGAGTATGCACGACAGATGCTAGCTCTAAGTCATGAGTTGGATAGTTTCTCTCATGACGTTTGAGCTGCCGCGAAGCATAACTCACCACTTTTCCATCTTGCATTAGAACACCTCCAAGTCCTTGGCGAGAAGCATCGCAATACACTTGGAAATCCTTATTAATATCCGGCAAACATAGAACCGGTGCACTTACAAGGCGTTGCTTCAGCTCTTGAAAACTAGCTTCACACTCATCAGTCCATATGAATTTCTTATCCTTCTTCAACAGTTCTGTCATGGGCTTTGCAATCTTGGAGAAATTCTCAATAAATCTCCGGTAGTATCCAGCGAGTCCTAAGAAACTCCGAATCTCTCCTGCATTCTTGGGTGACTCCCATTCGGTCACAGCTGCAACCTTGCTTGGGTCTACTGCGACTCCTTCTGCTGAAACTATGTGTCCAAGGAATCCAACTCTGTCCAACCAGAACTCGCACTTGCTGAACTTGGCATACAACTTGTGCTCTCTGAGCTTTTCCATGATTAGGTGCAAATGTTTCTCGTGCTCGGCATCATCTTTTGAATATATCAATATATCATCGATGAATACCACCACGAACTTGTCTAAATATTCCATGAACACCTTGTTCATCATGGTCATGAAATATGCCGGAGCATTAGTTAGTCCAAAGGGCATAACAGTATACTCATACAGACCGTATCTAGTTGTGAATGCGGTCTTAGGTATATCCTCCTCCCGGATCTTCAATTGGAAGTAACCCGATCGAAGATCTATCTTGGAGAATACCTTTGCTCCCTTCAATTGGTCGAACAAGTCATTGATGTTCGGCAATGGGTACTTGTTTTTAATCGTCATCTCATTCAACGAACGGTAATCCATCACCAATCTTTTGCTAGAGTCTTTCTTCTCAACAAACAGTACAGGTGCTCCCCAAGATGATGAACTGGGTCGGATAAATCCTTTCTCGATTTGTTCCCTAAGCTGTTTCTTTAACTCCTTCAGTTCCTCAACATCCATTTTATAGGGTCTCTTGGCTATGGGTCCAGTTCCAGGCAAAAGTTCAATGAGAAACTCAACATCTCTATCAGGTGGCAATCCTGGCAACTCTTCCGGAAACACATCCGGGTATTCTCTCACAACTGGTACATCCTCTAGGCTAACCCCCTTAAGAGAGTTGACCTTACTACCTTTAAGCTCAAAGGTTGAGTTGAAACGGATTCGTTTCTTTTCTGGGGTTGTGAGTGTAACAGTTTTCTTTGTACAATCTATTATGCCTCCATAGGCGGTCATCCAATCCATTCCCAGGATTACATCTAAACCTTGGGATTCCAATATTATCAAGTCGACTGGGAACTTATGCTTTCCAATTTCTAGGGTCAGTCGTCTGCATCCAGCACTTACTAACATCTCTCCTCCTGGGGAGCTTACTCTAAGAGGGCACCCTATTGTTTCAGTGGGTATTTTATTCTTATCCACAAATGCTCTTGAAATGAATGAATGCGATGCACCAGTATCAAATAGGACAAGTGCTGAGGAGTTGTTAATCAGGAACATACCGATTACTGCGTCGGGTTCATCATATAGTTCCTCCACATTGACGTGGTTAACATGTCCCTTCCGGAATGGGTTCGGCTTCCTTGCCTCTTCGGCCTTCTTTGCTTCCTCAGACTCCTTCTCAGGACATTCATTGGCATAATGTCCCGTCTTCCTGCACTTGAAGCATTCAACCTGACTGATATCCTTCTTTACAAAGCGATGACCATTGTTGTTGTTGTGGCCATTGCCATTTCCATGATGGCTGCTATTACTCTTCCCAGAGTTGTTGTGGTGGTGATAGCTCTTATGGCCATTGTGATGGTGGCCATTTCCATTGCGGTGCTGATGCTTACTTCCTCCATCATTGTTCCCATACTTGTGATATCCAGAACCTCCACTGCCTTCACCATAAGAGCGCATCTTATGTGGTGGTCCTGAACCATGCTTGTCGTAGCCATGCTTTCTCTTCCTTTTCTCCACTTGCTTCATGGTGTTCTCCAGGGTTATAGCTTTGTCACACAGTGACTGGTAAGTAGGCACATAAACCACGCGACGGTTGAATCATCAACTCGTCATTCGGTCCCTTAAGAAACCTTTCCTTCCTCTTGGCATCCGTGTTGCTATCATCCGGTGCATAGCGTGCCAAGTTGCTGAACTCTTCTATGTATTCGGACACACTTGCGATGACCTTGTCTAAGATTGAGGAATTCAGTCCTCTTCAGGTCCATCACTCCAGAGGAAATGTGGGCGGTACGAAAACCTTCTTCAAAGATTGCCCAAGTCACCTCCGCTATTGGATGAGTGATTTGGAAATTCTCCCACCAACTAGCTGCGGGTCCTTCCAGGAGATGAGCAGCAAATCTGACCTTCTCAGCGTCAGTGCATCCTATGGTCACCAAGTCCTTGTTCACAGAACGTAGCCAATCATTGGCCACCATGGGTTCTGCTGCCCTTGAAAACTTCTCAGGGCGAAGCCTCAGGAACCTAGTCAGCATATCCACATGAGGTGGTGGTGGTGGCGGGGGTGGATTGTTGTTGTTGTTGTTGTTCTGCATGTTGTTGTTCAACTGGGTTATGGTTTGAGTCACTGCTTGCATCAGCTGAGCCTGCGCTTCCATCATTTGTTGAACATACGCTGGCACTTCAGGCTCTCGACGGGGCGGCATGCTGTGGGGTTTGAGAGGTAAGAATAGAATTCAGAAATAGAATCTAAGGGAAATAAAATCCTACCCTCACACAACACATGCACAAAACAACCTTAAACACACAAGCATTCACATATCAAATATTTAGTTTTGAAATACGTGAATCGCAAAACGTCTCGAAAATGGAAAATAAAACACACTAGCTTGCCTACCTCAGGTGGTCGGCAAACTCAACTCGAAAGCTAAGCAAAACGGAAATGGTGGTCACTCTATTTGTCTTGAGTGCTTCAAGTTTATCTTCCACTTCCTTGAGGTCTTCAAAGTATGGACGTCTAAAAGATGAAGATTTGTTTTGAAGATGAAATAGGTGAGAATACAAGAAAACCAATTTGCAAACATTTCTTTTCAATAGAAAATAGATTAGATAGATAAGATGGAATTTCATCCTAAGGTCTTCCTATTTCTAATCCAAACCTAGGGTTCACGAACCTATGGGCAACACAGTGCTCTGATACCATCTGTAGTGACCTCACCTGAAAAAGTGAGTCTCTGTGCAACCGTGCTAGTCCCTGGATCGAACTGCTAGCACACACAGTTTAAGATGAAATACCAAGTAGCAAAGGTCTTCATTACAACCTAAGATCCAGCGGAAATAAAATGGTTCGATACAAGTTGCATAGCTCTCAGGCTAGCACAATTTCAGAGTTTAAAGCAGCAAGGAAAACATAAAGCATGGAGCCATCTTCCTTCATGAAGCCACAGGCAGACATGTTGGGCAAAGACTCGTGAACCTAAACAATCATCTTCAACTAGAGAAGTAACCTGCAACATAAAACGTTACAGCCCGAAGGTCAATACATTTGGAATTGTATTGGCAAGATGACACTATGGTGGACACAAGTGGCAACCTAACACTTAAGTGCACATTTGGCTGGTAGAGCTCAGGCATATTTGCATAAAGCCAATTTTATCCTATCATTTGACAAAACATTTTCTTTCATACTAATTAAGCGGTACCATTGATAGACATCAATGAACCTGGACACCACCGATAGACATCAGTGAGCCCTGACACCACCGATAGACATCAGTGAGCCTTCCTAGTTCATATGATCAACTTGGTTTGGGCGACCTACCCCTGCAGACACAGACCATAGACATGGCACAGGACCTGCTAGCCGATAGTCACTTTCACCAATTGACATATCCCTGTTCACCCATCAAATTTTATTTAAGAAATTGGAATGAGGAGACTTTCGAACAGGATCCTTGTCAGTTCGCTCAAATTGTCCGTAACCGGGGACACGGCTAAGTACTTAGTTTTACACTCGCGAGAGGTTGTACAAATTTACCCACATGACCTAGTCTGCTCTTCTTCCATGATGCACATTTTGCTCAAATGGACGAGATGTTGACTAGGACAAGACTTTTCCGAAGTAATCCCCGAGACCATTCTCTACGGACCCGTACCAACCTACAATCCCCTACATCATCCGTCACGTAGGATCCGGGTTCTCACAACATACTCCATCAAGCCAGAGCCCATATTAGCATGTGGCTGTACGGTAAGCTAATGAGCAAGGTTGTCTATTATCTCTTTGTTCCTGGGTGGCCGTCCACAAGTGCGATACACCTGGCGGTTCAGAGGTTCGACGACATGACCCCAGGGAACCACTCAACATAACCCGAGCAATACCAATTCCACCCAGGTAATTCATTAAACTTAGTTGTTTTCCGTATCTCACTATCAAAATCATTTTATAGCATAGCTGAGCAACAACTAAATTTAATGGCGACAAGGAATTCAAGTAGGGGTAGCTAGACTACTGGGATTGCATAGCAAAGCATAAGACCCTACACATGTATACTACAAAAATCTCTACTGTGCATAGATAAAAACTGGGACTTTTGGTGTGTGTCACTTGCCTGGATAAGGTGGAGAGTTGGCACAATCTTCACAAGCACAACCGTTGCAGTCGGCACAATCACAATCTACAATCCGATAACATTGCACCATAAGCACAATGCAAGACATAAATGCACAAACATAGACATGAGATGCATATGCGGTTTACACAAGTGCACTCCATTTATTATTCTCTCGGTTGTCACTATATGCATGATGCCATGGTCAAGTTTTACGGTTGGTTGAATTATTGTGAACCGTCTATGTCGCACTAGCGAAGGGCAACTACCATTAATTGCAAATGGTACTTTGGTACAGTAGAAAAATGATGGTTTTGGTGCTACTGGTCAGATAGTTCTATTTGCGAGCATACGCAAAAGGAATCACTCGAAAAGAGTATGTAGATCTCATTTTATGGACACGGTACTCTAGTTAGGCATTTAAATTTGAATGAAACTCAAACTACTGCAAGTCCGTATTTTACTGTTCCAAAATGTTCCTTATAGTTTTAGGATTCCAACGGTATATGATTTGTAATTTTTGGACCTACGGAACTCTGGTTATGATTTTTACGAAGCGCGGACTATCGAAATCCTGTTTAAACGAAACCTAGGGTGGTCACTAGACATGTGGCACTTTCTCATTGGTGGATACCTCTTCGTGCGGATCAGGCTCTACTAGCCGTTGGATCTACTTAACATGGACGGCTGAGATCCATTGGCTGGAATTAGAAAGAAGAAAAAGGTAAATAAGGGAATACCCAGTGGCGCTGACTGGACGCACGCGTGGCGGCGACGTGGCGGTGACGTGGCCGGCGGCGAGGTGGTCGATGGCGGCGCGGCTCAGATGGCGGACGGCGTCGTGTTCCCGGCGTCTCCTAGCCTAGCAGAATCGTGGACGAGCTCCGGCTCAGCGTGGCAGGGGCGCGGGTGGTGGTGGCGCCGGCTAATTCTCCCTCGGGCGCCCGTGGCGTGCGGCCGGAGGCGGCGGCGGCCGAGCTTGCTCCGGCGAGCAATCAGCGCAGCCTGGCGGCGTCTCGGGAGAGGGGAGTAGTGGAATTGGAAGAGGAGGGACGGGGCTATAAGGGGGCGGCCTCGGACGGTTGGGGAGGCGCGGGGAAGTGGGGGGAGGATGGGGAGGCGAGGTGGCCGGGGCCTCGCGTGCCTGCGCGTGTGTGCGTGCGCGTCGTGGGGAGGAGCTGGGCGAGCGGCTGTTGGGGACGAAGGGGTGGGCGCTCGCGGGGGCTTGGCCTGGCGCGGCTGGGCCGGTCGGCCGTCTGGTCGGCCCAGTTGGGTCGGCCTCTCTTTTTTGTTTTTTTTTTCTTCTTCTATCTCTTTCTCTTATTTGAAAATGCATTTGAGTCACCAAAATTAATCGGAAAAATACAAATAAAATATCGTTGGAAACCTTGTGAAAAGGCCTTCACTATGAGACCACTTTTGAAGCAAAATAAAATCTTTTACAAAACCAAAAATTGGCATACATGCCTATGTGGCTATATTGCCATTTTGGGGTTCGGGGTTTTGAAACGAATTTGAATTTGGATTTTCCCTATAAATGCAATGATGACATGATGCTTATGAATGCAATGCATGATGTTTCGAAATTTTGAAATTTGGGATGTTACAGAGGTTGTCAATCTCACCGGCTTGCTGTAACAAAGGATTAACCGTATTGTGTGGAAGATGATTGTTTGCAGAGAAAATAGTAAAAACAAGTATTGCAGCAGATTTGTATTTCAGTATTAAAGAATGGACCGGGGTCCACAGTTCACTAGAGGTGTCTCTCCCATAAGATAAAAGCATGTTGGGTGAACAAATTACAGTCGGGCAATTGACAAATAAAGAGGGCATAACAATGCACATACATGACATGATAAGTATAGTGAGATTTAATTGGGCATTACGACAAAGTACATAGACCGCCATCCAACCGCATCTATGCCTAAAAAGTCCACCTTCGGGTTATCGTCCGAACCCCTTCCAGTATTAAGTTGCAAAGCAACGAGACAATTGCATTAAGTATGGTGCGTAATGTAATCAACAACTACATCCTCGGACATAGCGCCAATGTTTTATCCCTAGTGGCAACAAGCACAACACAACCTTAGAACTTTCTCGTCATCGTCCCGGTGTCAATGCGGGCATGAACCCACTATCGAGCATAAATACTCCCTCTTGGAGTTAAAAGCAAAAACTTGGCCAGAGCCTCTACTAGTAACGGAGAGCATGCAAGATCATAAACAACACATATGTAATAACTTGATAATTAACATGACATGGTATTCTCTATCCATCGGATACCGACAAACACAACATATAGAATTACAGATAGATGATCTTGATCATGTTAGGCAGCTCACAAGATCCAACAATGAAGCACAATGAGGAGAAGACAACCATCTAGCTACTGCTATGGACCCATAGTCCAGGGGTGAACTACTCACTCATCACTCCGGAGGCGACCATGGCGGTGTAGAGTCCTCCGGGAGATGAATGCCCTCTCCGGCAGGGTGCCGGAGGAGATCTCCAGAATCCCCCGAGATGGGATCGGCGGCGGCGGCGTCTCAGGAAGGTTTTCCGTATCGTGGTTTTTCGCATCGGGGGTTTCGCGACGAAGGCTTTAAGTAGGCGGAAGGGCAGAGTCGGGGCCCGACGAGGGGCCCACACCACGGGCGGCGCGGGCCCCCCTTGGCCGCGCCGCCATGTGGTTTGGCCACCTCGTGGCCCCACTTCGTATGCTCTTCGGTCTTCCGGAAGGTTCGTGGCAAAATAGGCCCCCGGGTCTTTGTTTCGTCCAATTCCGAGAATATTTCGTTACTAGGATTTCTGAAACCAAAAACAGCGTAAAACAGGAACCGGCACTTCGGCATCTTGTTAATAGGTTAGTTCCAGAAAATGCACGAATATGACATAAAGTGTGCATAAAACATGTAGGTATCATCAATAATATGGCATAGAACATAAGAAATTATCGATACGTCGGAGACGTATCAGATACACCCCCTATACTTGTGGGTCATCACCCCACAGTAGCTGCGGGAGCTTGGTGGCCTACAACCAGGTCCACGACCACAAGATTGCATGCCCGCACGCCCCTTGCGCTTGCACGGAGCCCGGCTGCGACTTCGTCGCCCCGCCAACAACGCTCGTCGCCCACTTCGCAGCGGCCCACTCGATCCAAGTGCACAAGCTCCCGCCGTACAACACGACCAAAGTGTTCCAGGTGCCGGTGCCGATGCCGGGTTCGCCGTGCCTGCGGATCATCGCTGAAGGGGAGGACGGCGCCGTGTTCGTCCTGATCATCGGCGTGCTCGGTTCGACTTCGACCACCATTGTGTCTACCGTGTGCGTTAGGGCGGCCGCGTGCGTGTGGCCTCTGTACACGACAAAGATGTGGGCGAAAGGGCCGGCGTCGTGCTCGTTGGCGCACGTGAGGAGCAGGGCGGACACCGTGAGTGTGTCTTTGGAGGCGTCGAGCTGCGCCTTGCCGGGCGACGTCGCGTTTGATGAACTCACGTCGTTCCTCTCGGTGCCGCCGCTGTACCTGGTGCTTGGTGGACCTTCCAAGCTGCTATGTTTCTACATTTGCATCGAGAAGGAGAACAATTAATCCTCAAAATAAGTACCCCTACTCCATATGATGATACGTACTAGTATAGTGCTAATCCGGATGTAACCTCTAGTAAAGTACTAACACTGTCTGAGTTGTACTATTATTTCAGTTTCGCTTATATTGTTGGGTAACATCATCAGGAACATAACTTGAACTTATTGGTTTCAAATCTGTGACAACAAAAGAAAAAGAACAAGAAAGGGAGTACTATGTAACTGTTTTTCGTCCTGCTAATGCAACCTTGAGGTGACAGGGACAACTTTGTACAAAGCATCGTGCTCATATAAATATACGTACAAAATCATCATCAGTACCTCGATAGGTGCCATGTCCATTGATAGACTAGGTCACTGGGAGATGGATATTACTACTGGATAGCTATCCTGACGTGATAGGATGCCTACATACACCCTACTCGACAGGTGACGATACCTTCCCAACGAAGGTATCCAGTCCCATCCATTGATTATTTTATTATAGACGGAGAGCATTCTAGAAGAGATGTCATGTCTTGGGGCAGAGGTTCGGCTTAATCATGGTTTAGATATGGCCACGACTTTTGTCATTTAAGGCACCACCTATGGGAACCAAAAGATTACTGAAACAACAACTACATTACTTGACGCTAATGTAGATGTATCTAGACATATTGTAGCTATAGATACTTCCATTTTAGCATCAAGTAATGTGGATCGGAGGGAGTAATACAATACAGTATACTCAGTATAAGGTTAACTTTGGCACACACTGGGACACACATATTTGTTAGAAGTACACACATGCAAGACAGAGCATAGAGTAAAATAATTACTATTTACTTAGAGCATCTCTAGTGGTTCCTCTAAATGAGGACCTCTATATCTCCATATAGATGACCATCTATAAAGATTCCCTTTTAGATGTTCTAAGTTTTTCAGTGGAACCTCTATATCTAGACCATCTATATTTTTGATATAGTCACTGTCAAGTGGACCTCTTGATCTCAGAGGTGTGTGGGGACGTGTGCGTGGGGAAGGGTTTTGCTTTGGATGGTCCTCGCTCCGTCCTCCAAATTGGAGGATGAGTAGAGGAAATGGATGGTCCTCTATATTTAGATGGCCATTTAGATGAGCCACTGGAAGCATTTTTTCAGCTCATGGTCATCTATACACATTTAGAGGATCATATAGAGGAGCCACTAGAGATGCTCTTATGGGCAACCAAAAGCTTGCACGTGTCCACTATATATATGGGCATGGACTACACTTATTTCTTGTGGATGAGGATAGCTGTTGTGGACAACACAGTGCATGCTGTTAGAGTGAAACGGCACACTTATTATGGATCGTAGGGAGTATGCAAGATTAAAAAAAGATCTACCATACATATTATTATTATATACTTTTTTTGCGAATCTTATTTTATACTTATCAGTTATGTACTCACGACACTGGGAGCATACACGCACGATCGTACATACTACAGTAGTACTGTACTACTTTTAACACTACTTGCAAGATAAAATATAGCTGGATGTACAGAACTACTTATCACTGGGTGCATACACACACGATCGTATACATACTAGTATTGTACTACTTTTAACACTAGGCTATCCTTTTCAGTGGTCTTCCTCTTCAGCTTCCACAGCCTGTACCATGCTGCTCTTCTTCTTCTTCTTACTCCCGCTGTCCTGGAATTCCGCCAATTTTTGTTGACCCTTCTCAAAGTTCACTATTCGCCTGTATACCTCATATGTCGCGTATGCTTCGATGCTTGCATACATGATATGCTTCATGGACAAGGGCACCTGCTTCCACAGCTTGTGTTCCTCGTGCGTAAGTTTTTTCATGATAGATTTGTACTGGCTGTCTATAATGGCCGCAGCATAGTCAGCCAACGAATCCTTATTGTTACTAGTGGAATCGGTAGGCTTCCACCTTTTCTGGATGTCCACGAAATTCGCCACTGAGAGGTTGCAACGCCCAAGCCTGGTAATGTCGTGCTGATGTCAACACCTGCAAATGTTACGTCAGGCCTGCCAAGAAAGTCAGCGAGTTTGGGGCATGGCTGGTTGGCCGAGGAAATCTGGTACAGGAGGCAGTCCGTGCCCATGCACAACTGTATGAGGGAAGCCCTCTGTTCAGGCCCATAGATGTACTCTACGTCTAGGCCAACAATTTTGTACGAGTCTTCTTTCTCCAAGATCAACTCGATTTTGTTGATGTGTTCCTCCACCTTAGACGCCATATTGGTATAGTCCGCCGTAATGGTGGTTTTTCCATGAGCGAGGAAAGAGTGCCCGTGGTAGAACGCTTCCATGGAGGGTAGCGAGAGGGGCACATCCGAGAGTGTCAGGGAGAAGACGAAATGAGGAAGACGAATGTTAACCGCCACGCCAGGGCCTGGAAACCGCTAGATGCATGCATTTGGACGGTTTTGAAGATGACGGGCCATAGGGCACGAATGCAGTTTCCCTGTTAAAATAATAATAACCGCCCACGTAGTTAATTAATTGAATGCTTATTTGTTTCTCGAGAGGAGCCTAGTTTTTTTCTACTACGAAACTCTGAAGATCTATTAAAAATCATCACCATTAGTACAAAGAGATTAAAAAGTAATATTACCTTCGTCTAAAAGGAGGTGTCTTAGTTTTGTCTAATACGGATGTATATAGACATATCTTAGTTGTAGAAATTACAAATATGTCTTCCTTGCACCACTTAGCTACCACTACAAACACTAACGCAAGGTAGATCAGCATCATGCAATGTAGACATTACAGTATTGTTGTACACATATTATACAATATCTAGTCTTCCCTGGTCTATGATTCAATATCTAGTATACTGTACTGCTTATACACCAGGGAGATTCAAAATACGAGTTGAGCGCCAAACCTCCCGCCTCCATACACATATTTCGAATTCCCATTCGACCCCTATTACCAATGACGCAATGGCAGACAAGTGAAGCCGACGTGGGTTGGGGTCTCGTTCGTAATTTACACATCCCCTCTGATATATATAGTCTACTGATGTCTACGGGTGCTTCTATTCTTGTAGACAGTGTTGGGCCTCCAAGAGCAGAGGTTTGTAGAACAGCAGCAAGTTTCCCTTAAGTGGATCACCCAAGGTTTATCGAACTCAGGGAGGAAGAGGTCAAAGATATCCCTCTCATGCAACCCTGCAACCACAAAGCAAGAAGTCTCTTGTGTCCCCAACACACCTAATAGGTGCACTAGTTCGGCGAAGAGATAGTGAAATACAGGTGGTATGAATAAGTATGAGCAGTAGTAACGCAGCGAGTAGTAACGCAATAGAAACAAGTAAACAAGCAGCGATAGCGATATTTAGGAACAAGGCCTAGGGATTAGACTTTCACTAGTGGACACTCTCAACTTTGATCACATAACAGAATAGATAAATGCATACTCTACACTCTCTTGTTGGATGATGAACACATTGCGTAGGATTACACGAACCCTCAATTCCGGAGTTAACAAGCTCCACAATTCAATGTTCATATTTAAATAACCTTAGAGTGCATGAAAGATCAACACGACTAAACCAAGTACTAACACAGACATGCACACTCGTCACCTTCACACTATGTAGGAGGAATAGATCACATCAATACCATCATAGCAATAGTTAACTTCATAATCTACAAGAGATCATAATCATAGCCTACGCCAAGTACTAACACGGATGCACACACTCGTCACCATTACACCGTGCGGGAGGA
This sequence comes from Lolium rigidum, assembly GCF_022539505.1. NCBI lineage: Eukaryota > Viridiplantae > Streptophyta > Magnoliopsida > Poales > Poaceae > Lolium > Lolium rigidum. The sequence continues at coordinate 134,842,463 of NC_061508.1, forward strand.
ATAAACTACTTTAATAATATCACTAGAGTAGCACATGGATAAATTGTGATACAAAACACATTGCAATCATAAAGGGATATAAATAAGCACTTCACTATGCCATTCATAACGGTGAATAAGTATTCTGTGAAATATAGCCTAAGAGACCCACACGGTGCACACACTGTCACCTTTACACACGTGGGACAAGGAGTCTCCGGAGATCACATAAGTAAAACCCACTTGACTAGCATAATGACATCTAGATTACAAGCATCATCATATGAATCTCAATCATGTAAGGCAGCTCATGAGATTATTGTATTGAAGTACATAGGAGAGAGATGAACCACATACCTACCGGTACAGCCCCGAGCCTCGATGGAGAACTACTCCCTCCTCATGGGAGACAGCAGCGTTGATGAAGATGGCGGTGGTGTCGATGGAGGAGCCTTCCGGGGCACTTCCCCGTCCCGGCGGCGTGCCGGAACAGAGACTCCTGTCCCCCAGATCTTGGCTTCGCGATGGCGGCGGCTCTGGAAGGTTTCTCGTACCGTGGCTTTTTCGTCTCGAGGTTTTAGGTCAGGGACCTTTAAATAGGCGAAGAGGCGGAGTCGGAGGGGCGACGAGGCGGCGACACCATAGGGGGGCGCGGGCCACCCCCAGGCCGCGCCACCCTGGCGTCTGGTGGGCCTGTGCCCCCTCTCTGGCGGTTCTCGTGTGTTCTGGATGCTTCCGGGCAAAATAGGAACCTGGGCGTTGATTTCGTCCAATTCCGAGAATATTTCGTTACTAGGATTTCGAAACCAAAAACAGCAGAAAACGAGAACCGGCACTTCGGCATCTTGTTAATAGGTTAGTTCCAGAAAATGCACGAATATGACATAAAGTGTGCATATAACATGTAGAAATCATCAATAATGTGGCATGGAACACAAAAAATTATCGATACGTCGGAGACGTATCATCTACCGCCTTCCTTTCGTCTTCCCCATTTCCGCCAAAAATCTGTCGCAATACTCCAGGCCCATCATCTCTCACCCGCCGGACCACCGCACCGGAATATCCCAGCCGTACTTAGCCGGCCTACCACCTCACCTACCTTAGGTTACCGACTCCCTCGTCCGCAGCACCAGATCCGCTTCACCAACGCCGCCGTGTACTGCATCGGATCTGCTTCACCGACTGCTTCGTCCGCAGCACCAGATCCGCTTCACCAACGCCGCCGTGCACTGCACTATCTGAGTTCACCGACTCCCTCGTCTGCCGTACCTGATCCGCTTCACCAACGATGCCATGCACTGCACCGGATCTGCTTCACCGACTCCCTCATTTCAGATCTGCTTCCCCGAAACCATCATCGACCGCCCCAGATCTGCTTCCCCGACGCCGACGCCCACCGCAACCACAGCACCCCCGCCGTCGTCGACGTGACCCGCAAGGATGCTGAGTATGACTACATGAAGGCGCCGTCGAGGTAACCAGACCCCCTCCCCCCTACACGTTTTGGGCTGTTACCATATAAGGTTCAAGCATGTCTTGGTAAACTAGAATGTGTATATATACATCTGAATCTAGTCATAACTGAGATTTATATTAGCATGTAAGTATCTAGAATTGGTTTACTGTCATGCAATCCAATCTAGTTAAACCCGTGTCAATCTATATCTATACCTAATAATATCTATACCTAATAATAAAGAAAATAAGGTTTCTTGTTGGTCCGTTTTTTACTGCCCTTGGTTATTACCTGAAATTACAGAAGTTGCCACCGCTTTGTCAAAAGGAACATAACGGTTCGCTCCGGGCAATACATCACCACCGAAGACGCCATCTAGCTTCTCTTGCGGCGGCCAGATCCGCCGCCTCCCGGCCCTCTCTCTGTGCTTTCCCCTTGGTTTCTCTCCCAGATCAACCTTAGAGCATGTCTAATGGAACCCTTAAACCCTTATAGCTATAAGGGTCGAGAATTGGCAAAATTGGAGGGGTTGGAGGTGTGAGAAACAGGAGGCATTTAGTGGAACCCTTAAACCCGTAAAAAACGGTTACCTGTACAGGTTATGGTAGGGGTTGGCCCCTCCAACCCTTACATGTACAGGTCGGAGCACGGGTTGGGGCCTCGACCTCTAATTTTTTTTACAGATTTAGGGGTTTAGGGGTTCCACTAAATGGCATTTAAACCTTTAAATCCGTAAAAAAACGGTTGTATCTCTACTACTTATAAAGGAGCAAACATGAATTTCCCTAACTGCACCCCACAACGTACACGGATGCACTAAAACCCAACAATCAGGCCCACTAAACATACCAATTATAATCTCTACTACTTATAAAGGAGCAAACATGAATTTCCCTAACTGCACCCCACAACGTACACGGATGCACTAAAACCCAACAATCAGGCCCACTAAACATACCAATTATAATTAGCCTGATCAAATCTCTTTGGTCCACTTAGCAAATTAGGATGACGGACATACTCTGCCGCAGAGGAAAATACGAAACCACGCGCGCCCGTCCCTGATGATCGCTACACAAAAGGAAACTGATTAATTCCCACGATCCACGATCCCTTTCTCCCTCGACGTCGTCCTCCCTAATTTGACTCGCCACCGCCTCAGACGCCCCCGGCAGCACGCCCCTTTCTCCCTGGAGCTTTACCTCCCTGGACGGCGCGCTCGCTGCCACCGTGTCACACGCCGTCGGTTGCACCGTTGCCCTGGAGGGCGCTCTCGCTTCATAGGCTGCCGGCAGCACCGACAACGCCTCCCTCGACGGTGCCCTCGCTGGCACCGTAACCCACGCCGCTGCCTGGACCGCCGCTGCCTGGACCGCCACAGCCTCCCTATACATCGTCGTGCCTGCTGGAGTGCTGGCGGATCCCTTTCTCCCTGCCGTTCTCCCTGCTCACGCCGCCGGCAGCACGTCCCTTTCTTCGAGCTTTACCTCCCTGGACGGCGCGCTCACTGCCACTGTGTCACACGCCGTCGGCAGCACCGTTGCCGCCTCCCTCGACGGTGCCCTCGCTGCCACCGCAACACACGCCGCTGCCTGGACCGCCACATCCTTCCTGTACAGCGTCGTGCCTGCTGGAGTGCTGGCGGCAGCTATCACCTTCCTGCAAGTTCAGCCAGGTCAAAAATCATACCCCATTTACAAATACAATGAACTTCATCAATGCCAAAAAATGCAATCTCTAGCTTTTCTGCAATATCTTTGACGGTTTCATCATTTTGAGCATTGTAATAACATGCCAGCCATCCCTTTGCCCTCCACATGATACTCCTACTAGGTTAAGAAGACAACTATTTATCCTGGTACTGTCTATATGTAACATTATCCATGCGTTTGTCGATTTAGTTAATGGCATGCATATTCATATGAACAGTATTGTTGCTGTAGTACTCCTTGGGTAAGCTTTTGGGATGTCATCTCCTAATCATGATGTGGAACGCACCCCTCTTCAGGATATAAGCAACAAGAGGTCCTTGGGTAAGTATCGGCAATCAGTGTTGTGTCAGTGCTATCGTTCATGTGTTGCTAAATAATGGTATGTATGTACACAGATCCTAAAGAGTTGAAAAGACAGAGGGACAGAGAATATTATGCACGATATAAAGATGATATTCAGAAAAGACGACGTGAAGCCAGTGAAAAGAAAAAGGCTTCAACAGCCCTCATTACTGACGAGCAAACTACACCACATACACCTCTGTCCATGTCCCAAAGCAATGTACACCCTATGGAACAAAAGAGACAACGGGAGAGGGAACGGTATTCACAAAATAGGGATGGGATATTAAAGAGGCAACGTGAAGCTTACAGTCAGAAAAATGGGGCTTCTACTCCTGACGATATCAATGTCCAAGAAAATGAGACACAAACACCAGTATCTCTTGGTAATGACAAACAACAACTGCATACCCACCTACTTTTTTATTACTAATGAGCTTTTCTGCATCTATGCAGATCCTAAAGAGATAAAGAGGCAAAGGCAAAGGTTATATTATGCACAAAATAGAGAGGAAATATTAAAACGACAACGCCAATCACGTGAGCGAGAAGAAAAATGCATCTGCCCTCCTCAACGGAGGTGACACAGTACCTACAGGACAGTCAGCTGTCACCCAGCTACATAACAACTCATGTTCAGGTTCTGTAGTACCACACATTCTTGACTGCACATTGTTACCTTCCAAGTTGTTAAGCTTCCAAGATGTTAATTACTATATGCTATGCAATTTTCTTGCAGGCTTGTCAAATCTACAAAATTGTTCACGTTCACTTATAGGCATCCGACACGAAAAGGAGAATAATGCAACAGAGGAAGATGAGTCAGGTTGGTTGCACAGGAATAGTTCATACCAGATGCAACAAATTGCAGGAAGGATGCGACCTGTGGCGATGCCTCCTGGTCAGAAACTGCAAACAATTTCCACCATCGTAAGGGATATTACATATGGTAATGTCATTATGCTCAACAGTATACTGTTCCTATAAATAAAACTATTTGCAGCTTTACGGTGGATCTTACTATGGTTGTAACACAATGCAGATCCCATCACCCAAATGTCCGGTTTTCAAACACCCCAACTTGATACAGTTCTGAACCTAACTAACACAGGATGCACACTTGATGATGCTGGTTAGTACATTGGTTTATCTATTACTCCAAGATAAGAGCCATTGTTTATTTAACGATGATTCTCTTTCATTTATTCAGGTACAGAGCCTTTTATTGGCTCCAATCAACCTCAAAATACCCCAGCTAATTCTACGAGTCGAGAAATGGAAACATCCCTCAATGCTGGTCAAACCAATGAAAATCTAAAAAGTAATATTCACAACCGTACATCTACTATAATTCTGGTCTTTTTATGCTGTACTGATCTGATGATTTTCAGTAGCGGGCAACGACCAGCCGGATGATCCATATGGAATATTTGAGCCCATTGTTCACCAAACCAATTTGGAGGGTACATTTATATATTGTCTTGCACACTTCAAAATCTTCACCAAAACAATTATGTTTGAACAATATATTAACTCATATAATGCTTGGGGACGGTGCAAGGTGAACAAGCTGCATCCCATGAGTCTGATGAAGAAGCTAGATTATTTAGTGAACAAGGTATGTCCATTCTGTATTTTCAATTCAAATTGCACAATGTTGTACTATGAGTTTTAATTAAATATATTTCTCTTCTGTGCTAGATGTTCCATTTGAATCGTATCAGCTTGAAAGTCATCCTTCACGAGCAACAAATGTAGTAGATAATGACGAATTCATATACCGAAACTTACCTACAAAGCATCATGTGTTACGAAAAGTACCGGACTGCATACATTGCGGGGCATTACGGTTTCCATATGAGGGGCCTGCATTTTGCTGTAGAAAAGGAAAAGTCTCAATTGTTACTCCAGAGGTTCCAGAAGAGTTGAAACGGTTGTTTACAAGTCAAGAGGATGATGATGCTAAATATTTCAGAGAGAATATTCGGTATTTCAACTCGCACTTCTCCTTCACAAGTCTGGGAGTCACCCTTGATCGACGAGTCAGCACAGCTGCAAGAACTGGCGTATATACATTTCGGGTGAGTGCTGGTTTGTACCACGCTCTTAATAATCTGGTGGCAGCTGGTAATGGCCCTCGACATTTGCAGCTCTATATTTATGATACAGATGAAAACTTGATTCACAGGGCTAAGAGATCGCCAAATCTTAATATAGAGATCATACGGAGGATTTTGGGAATACTGGAGCGTAACCCTTATGCGCAGGTTTTCAAAAGCCTTGGGTCTGTCCCGAATCTAGATGAATATAGGATCTCACTAAACACAGATATCAAACTGGATCAACGAAGATACAATGCGCCCACGGCTTCTCAGGTGGCAGCGATATGGGTTGAAGGGAGTGACCCACAAAATTCCTTTGACAGGAGTGTTGTCGTGCATGCAAAAGGAGACCGACCCCTGTATATTAGAGCATACTATGGGTGCTACGACCCATTGTCATATCCTCTATTCTTCCCACATGGGGAGACTGGTTGGAATCGTTGGATGCCATTTGTTGGGCCTTCCGATGACACGACCCAACATTCATCTGATAATTCTGCACGACAAGTGAAACAAGCCTTTGATTTACCTAAAGGTATGGTGTGCATTATTAATTTATATACTTACTACTAATGAATGATTCAAAAGAAAACTTATGTTTCCTTCCATCTAGCAGATGATGACTTGATTAGAGAAGAACAATTTGTGAATTTTGCACCACTTAAAGACCATGATTTACCTCCAGGTATTGGTCCTCAATTATAATTTTGTTATTATTATGTGTCTATTGTTGGAATATTAATGCTGTTTAACAATATTCAGATGATAATACGATGCCAGAAACAGTTGTTACTGATGCACGATATGAAGACCATGACACTGATTTACCTGAAGGTATTGGTCATAAATGCTAGCTTAAAATTATTATGAGTCCAAAACAAATTTTAAATATTTATGTTTGACAAACTTTTAGATGACAATGAGGATAACCCAGATGAGGATTTTGGTGACAATGAGGAGAATGCAACACAATCCAGGAAATTTGTTAGTGCGAGAGAGTACTACTGCTTCAAACTGCAGGTCAGGAAGAAGCTTTTTAACATCATTTTGTTCGGGGGGGCGCCTTTTCCAGCAGTGGGCTGTTGACATGTATATCAAAATTGAGACTATGAGGCTTGACTGGTACTCAAAGCCGGCAAATCAGAAGATTATACGTGCCGACCTCTACCAGGTAGGGTGCTTCTGTTTCTTCGCATACATTATATAAATGTTGCATGCTTTTCTATAACCTTCTGTACTTTTATTATAGGGTCTTGTTGACACGGTCGTTGCTGGTGAGTCACGCGGTGATCGGATTGGCAAAAGAATCGTGCTTCCACGTAAATTTCCTGGTGGTGACCGCGACATGCAACGGAGGTTCCTGGATGCGATGGCAATAGTTCAGCGCTGGGGTAAACCAGACTATTTTGTCACGATGACTTGCAATCCCTATTGGGAGGAGATAACCGAGAAATTGTTTCCTGGGCAATTGCCACAAGACCGTCCAGACCTGGTGGCGAGAGTATTCAAGGCGAAACAACGAGATTTGATGGACTTACTAATTAAAGGTAAGCATTTCGGAGAAGTTGCAGCTTATGTACATGTCACAGAGTTTCAGAAAAGAGGTCTCCCGCATGAACATATACTTCTAATCATGAAAGCGAAAAGCAAGTTAGCGACCCCAGATGACTATGATCGGGTGATATCTGCAGAGATGCCTGAAAAAGAGAAATACCCTGTTCTGCATGATCTGGTCGTCAAACACATGTTGCACGGACCCTGCGGTGAGTTGAAGAAAAGTTGTCCTTGCATGATTGATGGACAATGCCGGTTTCATTACCCACGAGAATTTTGTGATGCCACACAGCAAGGGAAAGACTCATATCCCATCTATAGAAGGAGGGACAATGGGCGTGGAGTCAGGATCAGAGGAGCAGATTTGGATAACAGATGGGTCGTCCCTTACAACCCCTTTCTGCTTATGCGATACAACTGTCACATTAATGTTGAAGCATGCTCGAGCATCAAGGCAGTCAAGTACTTGTTCAAATACATCTATAAAGGGCATGACAAAGCATCCTTTGCATGCGAGCAGGATATCATCAATGATGGTGGAATCGTCAATGAAATTCGACAATATAGGGATGCACGCTTTGTATCTCCTCCAGATGCGATGTACCGGCTTTATGGTTATAAATTATTTGGTGTAAGTCCATCCGTATTGCAGCTCCAGCTTCATTTGCCAAACATGCATACAGTCGCATTTAAAGCGTGTGAAAATCTGGAAGATGTTGTCGCTCGACCATCTTCTTCCAAGTCAATGCTTACTGAGTACTTTGAGATGAACCGGAAGTTTCCGGCAGCACGGAAATGGTTATACAGAGAGTTTCCAGAACATTATAGGTGGATTGATGGAAATAAGAAATGGCAGAATAGAAAAAATAAGAGATCACAGATTGGAAGACTTGTGTACGCACATCCTGCTGACGGAGATAGGTACTACCTGCGTGTGCTCTTAAGTCATGTCCGAGGAGCCACTTCATTTGATGATTTAAAAACTGTAAATGGCAAGCTATGCGATTCCTTTAGGCAGGCATGTGAGCACTTAGGCCTCATTGAGCACGACAAAACCCTTGATGATTGCATGACTGAGGCAGCCACATTTCAGATGCCTTGTGCCCTAAGAAGGTTGTTTGCGACTATACTGGTATTCTGTGAGGCAACAGAAATCCGAAAAATGTGGGACAAACATCTAACATCAATGTCTGAGGATTACCGTCTTAATCAATCAAATGAGGCAGCAATAGAACAGATCGTTCTTAGAGATATCAAGGATATGTTGCAATCCATGGGAAAGGATATTACAAGCTATGGACTTCCGGATCTGGTTGAGAACGATAGTTCTTATGATGCAGAGTATAGAGAGGTAGTAGAGGAGAGACAAGTCAAAGTAGACAAAGAACATCTAGATCTATTTGGCAGTTTGAATGGTGAGCAGTTGGCTGGTTTCAATGATATAATGGATCATGTGACAAACAAAAAAGGTCAGATATTCTTCGTTGATGGTCCAGGAGGTACCGGAAAGACGTACTTATATAAGGCATTGCCTGCGAAGGTGCGTTCCATGGGTCTAATAGCGATTGCAACTGCTACATCAGGTATAGCAGCATCGATAATGCCTGGAGGCCGTACTGCACACTCCAGGTTCAAAATTCCAATCAAGCTCAAAGACAACAGCATGTGTAGTTTCACAAAGCAGAGTGGTACGGCGGAGTTGCTAAAACAGGCATCCTTGATAATTTGGGACGAAGTCGCTATGACCAAACGTCAAGCAGTTGAAACGCTTGATAGGTCGCTCCAAGATATAATGGAATGTCCTTTGCCGTTTGGCGGAAAGGTTGTCGTCTTTGGTGGGGATTTCAGGCAGGTTCTTCCCGTTGTGACACGTGGGACTAGAGCACAGATCACAGATGCTACACTTCTGAGATCCTATCTATGGGAGAAGACACGCAAGATACGCCTCACGCGGAATATGAGGGCACAGGCTGATCCTTGGTTCTCCGAATACCTTCTAAGGATCGGCAACGGAACAGAACATACAATTGGTGATGACTATGTGCGTCTCCCAGATGACATTGTGATCGGATATACTGAGGATGACAAAGCTATTAACACACTCATCGAAAGTGTCTTCCCATCGCTGCATGCAAACGCTAGATCGAGAGGATACATGAGCGCACGTGCAATCCTTTCAACCAAAAACGAGCATGTTGATGACCTGAATGACAAGATGATCTCCAGGTTTCCAGGTGAAGAAAGGTTATACCATAGCTTTGACTCAATCGAGGATGACTTGCAGAATAATTACACTATTGACTTTTTGAACTCGATCACACCAAATGGCCTGCCCCCGCATGTTTTGAGATTAAAGGTCAACTGCCCGGTCATTCTGCTCAGGAACCTCGACCCTCATAATGGCCTATGCAATGGAACACGGCTTATGATCAGAGCCTTCCAAGATAATGCAATCGACGCGGAGATTGTTGGTGGTCAGCATGCTGGAAAGAGGGTATTCATACCTAGGATCCCTATGTCGCCCTCAGAGGATATCTCACTTCCCTTCAAACTCAAGAGAAAACAGTTCCCCATCCGCCTGAGTTTTGCGATGACTATTAACAAGGCACAGGGCCAGACCATACCAAACGTCGGTATTTACCTTCCCGAGCCTGTATTCTCACATGGCCAGCTATATGTCGCATTGTCAAGGGGAGTGTCAAGAAAGACGACACGGATTTTGGCTAAGCCGAACAAGGAGGTTGATAAATCTGGGAAAAGCACCAAAAACATTGTATATAGAGACGTTTTAGAGGGGTGAGGCAGGTGTGTTATTCTTTCACGTTTTTTCATTCCAGCTGGTCTGAATTCAGCAACACTTTTTGCTTTCATATATATTTCTGAACTGGTTTCTTGTGCAGATCTGACCATGGCGGGTTGCTAATGATACTATTAGTTTCTATTTCATTATATGTGAATTTCCTTTGGTGAAGATAAAATGATTTCTACGGTCAGGTATGCTTCTACTTGGTAAGCTGTCAAATTCCCATTTATTGTATCACAGTGTTAGCTTTCTTCCTCGTGGTTATTTTTTCTGGCAAATAATGGCAGTTTATTATCACGAAAAAGATGGTGTTTTTAGTTATATACTATTTCTTTCCTTTGTTGCAGAAACAAAACATATTATTTCATTGAGACGATGCCCCAGTCTGTAGCTGCTCTATTTTGCACAGCTTGCAAAACATGGGAAATAAATGGATGAAATAAGCTTATACCTACAGTTCTGCTGATGTAGCCAAGAGTTCTCTGTACTCATTCGATGTAGTGCTTAAATTTGTGTCAATATGTGCCATGGACTTCATCTCTGAATAAATCTCATCTGCAACTTGTAATAGACAGCAGATAGTTCATATAGGTATTATGAAAATACTATCTACATAGAGGAATATTATAAGGCATGTAGTCACCTTGGATATATGTGGTGGCTTTCTGGTAATTATATATGGTCTCTCTCGGGCTTTTCTGTGCTCATGCTTCCTGGCAAAAATGAGTTAAGCCCCCCTTGTTCTTATATGGAGATAATTCTAGCAGTGTTGCAAAATTAAACATGCGAGCATATAAAGAAAATAAAAAATGATGCCCTGTTTCCTTTAGCATGGTATTATCTCATCTAACAGGAACAGCGGCAGGGTTACTTGGGAAGTTAAGACAAAATGGTGATGCCATATGTGAAGTGTGAATCAGATTGTGGGTAATCAGATTGAGAAACCGTTCTAAAAGAAAACCAGCCTGCTAAAGTACTCCTAGCCCGGTCACAGTACACACAGCTTGCCAACAAAATGCTCTCGATCTACATTGTGTAGTTCGTTTTATGTACATGAAATGCTCACAAAATCCAGCGGGCTGCTACATCCAAATCTTCCATCCAATGTGCTAGAATGTGTTAATGCCAAAATGCTAGATTTTCTAACACATCTAACGGATACGCACAACACCAACTCATCCTTTGCCATCTAAAGTTACTACAGATGCAACTCGGTTAAACTTGTTGTACCTAAATCTATATGCCAATCAGTCTACCGCCGAACTATTAAAACAAGTAAATGTTAGGCTGCATCTGGTAGTGCTACAGATCGAATCGAAATTAGTACTTCAACCAAAATTGAACAAAGAAATTCATGTAACATCTCCACCAGCATGTCTAGGTGTGCACCATTCTGCTACTACAACAAACCAGCCTGACGGCAGGACGATATTGAGGTACCTCTTCAAGCAGCAACACGAGTACGACGATGTGGATGACCTTCGTCGGCGCCCTGGCGAGCATGCCAAGATTAAGCGCCGCCTGCTCTCCAGTCTCCACAGGATGTCCACTGCCTCCTCGGGCTCTTTCATGACCGCAATCCACGACGAGGGCAAAGCAGAGAGCAGGGGATGCCGCCGGAGCGAGGAAAGGGCGGCAACAGCAGGGAGACAGGGGAGGGGGCTGGTCGTCGCGCGCGGCAGCGGTGAGGAGGAAGGGAAGGGGCGGAAACCGCTGCAGCGGTGGGATGCATGGGAGGAGGAGGTCCTGTCGCCGGCGGTGGGGACGTAAGGGAGGGGGCGGCCCTCGGCCCCGGCGGCCGGGATGCTGTGCCGATGAGGAGGGGACGGTCCACGCGGCTTGAGGATGAGGAGATGGAGACACTAGAGAGGAGCTTCAGAGTGGGGTATGTCCAGTTCGTATTTTCTTTTCGTTTTTTTAACAACTTTCTTTTTCGTAAGGCGTATCATTAGCGACAGCTTCTCTAAAAAAAAGCATTAGCGACACCTACCATCTATTTTCTTTTCAACTTATCCAAGTTTATTCGTCAACTTATACAGAGAAAAGTATGCATGACTATTAATATCAGGTTTTTGAAAGTAGACCAAGAGCAAAGATTTTTTCCGTTTTCAACTACACGGATTTTGGCTAAGCCGAACAAGGATGTTATCTAGATGCATCCAAATTTTTACAAATCTCAGACAACTTTCGTGGAACGGAGAGAGTATATTAATTTTCTCTTGAATTGGTGAGTTCGTAAGAACATGACAAATGAAAATGCAACATATATCCCTTGGATTTCAGCTCCCACGCTTACACCGGTGTAGGACATATTTAAGTGGCTCATTTAATCAAAACTACGACAAAAATCAACTCAATTTAAAACAAATGAAATGTAAAAGATATATTTTACTTAATTTAAGTAGATGGGAGTATTGTATTTTAAAGACGTGCGTTGCACGTGCAAGCTTACTGGTACAGATTTAAGGGTTCCATTAGACATGCTCTTAGGCTGTCCGGGTCGGCGCCATAGACCGTCCACTGCCGGCCCAGAAATACCGGCCGCCACCCATCCCCAAATCTTTATCCCCGCTCGTGAGCTTGAGTTTGGCGGTATGTGCGACCTCGACCCCGAATCTTCTTCCTGTGAAGCAGTTCTCCAGCCCACTCTCGCGTTGACCAGTGAAGCAGTTCTTTGTATTGGAGACAATCCTGCCCATGGCCGCGGCGGAGTGCTTTCGCCTTTCTGGGCTGTTTTTTCGGGTGAGATGGGCAGGAATTCTTCGGCGGCGCTGCCTATGGTCATGGGGCAGAGCAGGAGGGTGGCTGTCGTACTCATACCAGTTGTAAAGGGCTAGCGTTAGGTGCTAATTCGTGCCAGAAGGAAGATGGCTGCGATACTGCTGAAGTGCAGATAATTCTGCACATGCGGTTTGGGGACTGACGACACTATCCTGAATTTTACATTTTCCTCGTTGCACATGTAGGCCAATTGATCTATCATTTAGATTTAGCTAGGTTGCAAGATGGAGGAAAAAAAGGCAAATGAGAGACCGTACGTATATTAATGGACAAGGGGCCATCTTTCAGGGTGTGCCACTGGTCATTGGTTGCCAGGTTGAGCGCTGGGGAGAAAAGCGACAAGCAGACACCCCGCGTCGTCCTCCCTGGGCGGCTCGGGGGAACCCTAGCTAGCGCCGCCGCCGGCCCCCCTCCCCTGCTCCCTCCCTCCGCCGTTGGAGGAGTCCACCGGGCAAAGCCCGCGCTGGAGGATGGCGGCGGCGGGGTTCCTCTCGCGCGCGACGGTCTCGGTCTGCGGCGGGAGCCCGCGGTGGTGGGAGATGGCTCGGCCTCGGCGGCTCGCCGGCGTGGCGGCGGCCTAGCTCGGCCCCCCTCCGCCCCCCGGTGGTCCAAAGCAGCGTGGCGGGCGGAGCTCCGGCTCCTCCCAGATGTGGCGGCGACGGCGGCGGCTCCCCTGCTGCAGTCCGGCGAGGGTGGGCGGGGTGGCGGCCCCTCTCCCCTGCTTCTTCCTCTGCGGGTGGTGGTCGGCGGGTTGCTGCTGGTTGCTCGTCGCGGCGGCTTCCCGAGGTGCCGGATCCGACCGTGGCGGGCTCGGTTCGATCCGGCCCGTCGGTTCCCGCCGGCGGTGAGGTTGGTGGTCCTACGTGGTGTGGCGTCGTCGCCGCGTGGGAGGTGCTTGTGCCGGTGGTTCGCAGGCCGGCGGCGTTGTGGGTCTCCCTCATCTCCGTTCGGCAACGTGGGAGTGCGGAGGTTCGGCTGCTCCGAGCGAAAGCTGATGGCGCGGCAGCTGCGGATGTCGCTATCCTCTTGGGGGCCTTCATGGAGCCTTCGACCTCCTCCGCTCCCGGAGCATAGTTTTCGGGCGAAAGCCTAGGCCGTGTTGTGCAGGGCCGGACGACGGCGTCGATCCACGTCGCTTCCCTCTTGGGGGCGTCGTCTTGAAGACTTTGTTCCCCAGCGTGCTTTCCTGAGGCTGGACTCGCACGGCATCATGGCGGGTGGCCGGCGATGTGTGAGGTCCGTGTGGTGGCTTGTGTGGCAACGATGGCGGTGTTGAGCGATGGTTTGGTAGCGTCAAGACCTTGGCTTCGGCGAGCGTCCGAGTTTCTTCGTCTTGTGCTTCGCTTGCGGTGGAGTCGGAGCTGCTATGGTTTGTCGAGAGTCTTTATTTGTGCAGCGTACGATGACCTGCAGGGTGGCCCATTGGCGATGATCTTCCTCGGTGCAGGTCTTGCGCTTATCCTCTTCAGAGCTCGTCATCAGAGTCGGAGCTGTCTGTTGCTTCACGAGGAGTCGCTTGTTTGGCGTTGGCCGGCTTGAGCTTCACGGTGCCGCTTCGGCGAGGTCTTGGTGGTTGGTTCTTCGGTGAAGTCGGAGTCGCTGAAGAGTGATGACGATGACGTTGAAGGTCAACCACGATGACTTCTCGCTTCGGCGGCCTGTGTATCTTGTGTGGGTTGCCAGAGTGGCTCTGTGTCCCTGCGGCGGTCGTGCTCCATGACGGTCGACGGGGCACTTGTTTCGGTTTTCGGCCGGTTTTCCGCTAATAAACTGGCCAAATTCTGTACTTCTTCTTTATTAATGAAAATGGCAAGTCTTTTGCCTCGTTTCAAAAAAAATTAATGGACAAGGAAAAAAACATAGTGATATAGTGGAAGTATGTAATTCAGAAACTATCACTAACATAATTTTGCCTGGTCATGCACGATTTAAATATTTCCAGAAATATATCTATTTGTTTTTCTATTTTGCTATTCGGACACAACCTATGATTGGATTTATTTAGGAACTTTTTTTGTTACGGTTGATGCAATGGCTATCGAATTTTATTCAAATTTAAAATAAAGCAGCGAATGGAAGTACAATTTTCTCTTTCGGTTATTTTTACATGGAGGTCTGAACAGGTTTGTTTATAGTGAGGTATGGAGTAGAGACATGCTAATTTTAAAAAGATCATTAATTTTTAGTGGTAGCGAAATCTCCGATCTGAGGTCGTGGACGAGAAGAGATCATGCACGAGGCGACGGCGTTGTCACATTTGCCGCATTATCAAGGATGATTGCGTCGAAAATGACGCCCCACTCCCAAATATCATCCCTACATAGGTCATCGATTGCAACATGCAAGGTGCCGCTAGAGGAACCAGCTCCGCCGGCACCACCATGTCCGCAGAGCAGGATCTCGAGAGAGGTTAGACGATAGTTTCATCAAAGTGGAACATGACACTTTCCCACGAGATGTTGTTTGCCTTGTGTTTCCCGTTGCAACGCACGGGCAAATTTCTTTCTATCTATATCTATACCTAATAATAAAGGGAGAAACGTTTCCTTGGTTTGGTCCGTTTGGTCCGTCCGTCGCTTGGATCGTTCGTCCGTCCGTCCGTCGTGTGCGTCCTCAACTCTCCTTCGGTCGTTGTTAGGTAAGATCAGATAAGCTGAATTAAAGTCCAAATAGGAAACCAAATCCTCGCAGCACGTCTCAGGACAATAAAAAGCCGCCTGATTCGCTGGGCATCAGAAACTCTCAAACGAATCGATCCTAGCGGCAGAATCGGAACGCACTGTCGCCCCCGCCAGCTCGTTCGTCTGCGGAGTTGGAGAGTACCATCCCAGCGCTGCAAAAAGCACCGCCTTCGGCAGCTGTTCGATCGCCTCATCGCCTGCTAACCGAACTACCTTTTATCTCGGACGACCTCGATGACCACGTAACCTCTCGCCGACCGCACAAGCTTCCGTCATGCCTAGATATGTGACATCAGAGATTATGATACGTCAAGGAGTCGATGTCTAATCGCGACCAGGCGGCGTAGAAAGTCATCTTGCCGATGCCTGGACTCCTGATAGTGCGCCATGGAAGAGGCCGGCGAGCGCGGCGATGTGGAACCTGGGCTATATATGGTAGGAGGAGGCACGCGTCAAGACCTTCCGGCAGGGCTTCGTGCACGATTACTTGCCGACGAGCAAGGACCTCCGGCTCACCCATACGCCATACTCCACGCTTGTGGCCTCCGGGCAGATGAGCCAGGTCCTTGAACCGAGCAAGGGAGTCACGTGGGAGTTTCGCTAATGTCGGCGGCGGCGAGGATTACAGAGACCGGAATAATTGTCTCAGGGTCGTTGCCGGACATCACACTTTTTCGCAGCGCCGGCCGATACTTCCGCTTGACCGAGAAACTCAACACGGATCCCATAAAGACCGAGCACGATTCCTCCTTGATTT
Source organism: Lolium rigidum (assembly GCF_022539505.1). Taxonomy (NCBI): domain Eukaryota; kingdom Viridiplantae; phylum Streptophyta; class Magnoliopsida; order Poales; family Poaceae; genus Lolium; species Lolium rigidum. Next base: position 134,858,633 of record NC_061508.1, read on the forward strand.
CCGTCTAATTTCTCGCCACTCGCCCTTAAAAATCTTCAAGGTCTGCATCGTCGGCTGTCACACCCAGGGTCTCCGGAAGCTCCGCCCAAGGCTCATCCTGTAGGATCAACCACGCGGCGTCATCTTCATGGCCTGCGCCGGCGGAGGCCTTGTCACATGTGTCAAGCGATGCAGCCTACAGACGGTTCCAAGGAAATTCTCGAGGACACCGCCACGGATGGCACCATCTCCTTCTCGCAGCTATCCAATCTCCCAACTGTGTGCAACGAGGAGTACTATGAGGTATCTTGTCATGGATTTCAGTTAATTTCCCGGTTACGCAAGGATGCCAGTCTACGAGATTGTCCTCAACTATTTCTGCTGGTAGAGATGGTTCAGAAGTACGACGAGGATTTCAGTTAATTTCCCGGTTACGCAAGATGCCAGTCTACGAGATTGTCCTCAACTATTTCTGCTGGTAGAGATGGTTCAGAAGTACGACGAGGCTTACGCCTTGAAGAAGGAATATAACCGATCGGTCGCACCAGCGCACGGAGACGACCGGCTATAATCTCCTCTGGATGACTTTCGTGAACTACTGTCCAACGATCTGGGCAGTGCCCAACCCTTTAGTGAGCGCGCGGCCGAAGTGGCTCTCCATTGGCGAGTAGGGCATCCAGCTAGGTCAGAAACGGCGTGGGGCCAGCTGGCGGCCACTAGGCGCGCTGCAGTGGCGCGGAGAGCCGCGAGGGAGCCAGCGGGTCGTATCACGTGAAGGATGAATGAAGAGATAAGTAAGGATGTTCATGATCTATGGTGACCAGGGAGCATTCGAGTAAAACTTGCCAACCCTTTAAGTAATTTAATTGTTCTTCCCAAATTTCTCATTTGGAAGGGAATCGATGCGACAAAAGAGATTGATAATCCATCGTGTTTGCTTTTCAGGAAGGGACGGAAATTGATCTTCCTCATTCATGAAGGTACCAGAATTGTGTTTTGCGAATTCCATATTCAGAAATTAAAATATGGTGATCAGGTTTTACTGGGTTGGCCTTAGTCACACTAACGCCTTCCACCAGACTGCCGAACTCCCTCAGATGTAATTGTCCCTCAGATGTAATTGTTGTTACTGCAGTAAGGCAACTCGCCACGTAGTACGTATAACATCATATTGGAATGTTTTTTTTTTCTTTATTTGCATATTTCACTAGCACATTACCAAGTGACCTTATATGAATACAAGAGGAAGGGGCTGCTCAATACATTAAAATTTATAATTTTGGGTAGTTTCATCCGCTGGATCTACAAGGTATAAGATTTGGGATTACATAGAAAAAGGTTTTCTCCACAAAACAAACTTGAATCTTTACGTTGCTGGTGAAAGTTATCAGTCGATTTTTTTTATTGATCCACACTATTGTTTCATCTCATCATGTTAGAATTTTAAGGTGCTTCCAAATTTGTCAATGATTTAAAGTGGCGGGCAGAGATGTAGACGCGCTAAACTAGGTTGGTTTATGCGACAAGCCACAACTGTACAAACTAAAACTTAATTTTATATGTCTCAGCAGAGCGTATTTTCACGATCTCCCGTTGCAACGCACGGGCATTTTTCCTAGTCTCTACTAATAAGTTACGAATCGGTGGCGTTGGTAGGTAAAAAAACCGGAACAAAATTTGGTACGTTAAAAAGTTTGATTCGTAAGTCAAAAAAACCGGGTGGAAGCTTCTTCTCGTTGGCTGTTCCGTATATTGGGTGGATTCGTTTTTGTCCGTCTGTCCAACAAAAACCAACCCACGCAACCACGCACACACGGCACGACTCCTCCACGTTCTAAGGACAAAAAAGAGACCAGTTGATCAACGCTCCCATGACTCCACCACAAAGACCACTCGATGCGTATGAGTTCCAAGATCCACATCGTATACGACAATGTCTAATCTTTCCATATACAACGATGCATCCTTCCCGACCTGAAGCAACAACACTTTGACTTTGTATCAGTTCCGGTCTCCAGCTGGTCAATGCTTGCTTGACCTATGCTATCGCTCTTATATATCCCCATCCACCGACGTCGTGGTGTTCAGAGAACCACAATTCCTCGTGTATGTAGATCGGTAACTACCACCGATTATCTCGCCTAGCGGCTCGTAACGCCCCAGTGGTGGTGCCAGCAAGAGAGCTCCCGACGCGAGCCTCCATGGCGTGCTCACCTCGGCTCCGCTTGTGACGAGCCTCCACGGCAGCAAAAAGCGATAACCCGAGGCCGGCGCCCAATACCGCTTCTACGGCGGTGGCGCCTAGCCTACAGAGGAAGAGAAGATCGATGACGAGGGAAGTTACACAACAGGAAGGATCTCGACGGCGGGCATGTCATGGCTGAATGTAGGACGCCAGGATCGTGTCCGAGATGGAGACCAGAAACTACGTGTGGTTGCTCGATAAGGAGGTCAGTTGTACGGCTCCACCACCTGGCCAGGGCGCCCGCTGCCGCCGGAGAGGAGGGCCAGTGCACAAGGAGATGAGACGGTTTCAGCTTGGCCCAGTATTCGTTAGCTCAGAGTTTTGACCTTCAAAGAACGAGTTCGTGATGCATGAATGAAACCGGTGCTGTTGCCTCGCCGGCAGCCCAGCACAGCGGCACGCTTTGACGCGGAATTCGGGAGATGATTTCTGTAACGAGAAGGATATGTATGATCTGAATTTTCTTTCGACATAGGATATGATGGTACGTACAGTACTAGCATTGGCATGTCAGTAACTGATGACTATTTTCTCTTCTAATGGGAGGAATTATGCGCCTGTTTTTCCATCGCAAAAGCTCTGAACAAAGTGTCTCCAAACTCCAAACCTTTGAACAAACATGACGGGCATCGATTCATGCATGTTGTGGTGCTGCAATAGTCCCCGGAGTTCACATAGAGGAAAGACGTCACTATTGGGGATAGATTTGGCTACTGGAAACCACCGGTGATTCCAGTTGTTCAGCTTTTCTAAATACTCCTTTTCCAGCTTTAATTTTAGAAAAGATATCCATAAGAGAAGATGGATTTTTAAAAGTTCAAGCAAGTTTTATGTTTGATTTTTTTGTAATTAGCTAAAACCAAAGGTTTTGCAAAGTTTTGAACACATTATTGTTATTTAATTTTTATTTTAAAACAAGAAAAAGGGCAAAAGAATTTGTACAACTGAGAAATAGTTTTTAGGGATTTTATTGTGAGACATGCACATAGAATTTGTGCCAAAAGTGGACATATAGAGGTAAATGTTTGGACTTCACCTGAGAAGAGAAGCCACCGCTCCTACTATGTCGACAGAGATAATATTGAATGGGCGAACTAATACTATGATCACGCACGCAGATCAATTTTGGCATCAGGTATTCTACGCGGCAACTGTAAAACAAAAATCAATACATATCATCGTGCATGCACCCATAACATAATCTACAAGGTCAAAAAGAAATTCCGCAGCAACGCGCGGGCATCACGCTAGTACCTAATAATAAAAGCAAAATAGCTTCTTGTTGGTCCGTTTTTTAATACCCTGATTTTCGGCTAAAATTACATGCTCCTGCCACCGCCAAGTTATATAACGTTTCGTTTTAGAAAAAAGTCAGGAATAAATATCCCGTCTTCTTCCCCCATCTCCTCGATCTTTCTCCCAACGCAGCTCACGCCGCTGCATCGGGCGGCGACGCTGGTGGCCAAAAAGGACGGGATCCTACGGCAGGCGGGCGCGCAGGCATCGGTCCGGAACGCGTTAGCGGGGGACTCCTTCGGACGCCTTCTCGCCGACACGCACAAGAAGTTGTCGTCACAGTTGCGCTCACCGGAATCCGTGCGCACGGACTCCCAACTTGCCGTCTACCAGATGCTGCTCGGCGGCTACTCGAGGACGCGCTAATCTTACACTGCTTCAAGGAGGCCGTGGGTTCGCTTCTTCTTCCCACCCCGACCAAACGAGCAGTTCTCCTAAAAAACAGAGCTCGATAGGATTCTCCATCCCGCGGCCACCAAATCGATCTCCAGAAAGCGGCGCCGCCTCCCTCATCCGGTGGGAGGAATGGAACCGCCCGCTTTGAAACCCCTGCCCATAAATCCGGGAGATCGTCCCTCAGTCCCTGTCACCGACGCCTGCGGATTTGATCTTGACCTGTGGTGCTAGATCGGATTTTGCCTGCCAGGAACGAACCCAACCACCACTGTGGCTTTTCTTCTGTGTTCTTTTTCGAATTTGTTTCTCCCTGGTCAAACGGCGGCGGCAGGCCCGAGCGCCGCAGTGTCTCATGCGCTGCTGCTCTTACCTACACATGTCCTACTGCTGCTACCGATCTGGACTCTGGTCTAGCGTTGAGGAGTCAAACATCAACGAGCCTCTGTTAGAGGTAGACCCAGTTCAGTCCGTCGGTCAGTTCTAATGCGAGCAAGATTAAAATCCGTAGTCCAAACTAGCTGATGTGAATGGAACATGTTTATTTACTTGGTACTGTTGCGCTATATGAATCTCAGATTATAGAGAGCGGAACTAGCTTAATTTCAATGGATCGTTTGTATTTAATTGGCGATGTTCGTGCTAGATGAATCTCAGTGTATAAAAGATTAACACTTTGTGCTTTGTGTACTTTTTGGGCATTTGCATAGGACAAATTGTGTGTTCTTTTTGCATTTCTATACACCAATATACATATAAACTAGAACATGAATTTAAACAATGTACTATTTGAAATGCGAAACTAAGTAATTGATTGAAAAAAAACCGCTCATATATTTGGTTATGAAATAATATGGTTTGAATGGAGGATTTTGTTGTTGTATTTTGTTTTCAGAATCCAAGAAATAGACATGTCTACCGATAAATATGGGAGGGCTCCATAAGTCGTAACAAATCAACAATATTTACATGTGGGAAAACACACATCCGAGCATGCTGTACAATTTGCTGGCACATCACAATAACAATCACATTTTTCGGATGATACTAGGTGAATTTTGTTTTCAGATGATGTTTTTTTAGTAGTTAAATTTTTCGTGATTTTTATTGCTAAACAGGGAACTAAGATCCCGGTGCAACGCACGGGCATATTTCCTAGTATAATAATAAAGAAACTAAGGCAAAATTTTCGTCCAACGCCCCCCCCCGCGAGTTAATACTGATTCGTCCGTCTAAAAAAGCATCGACAGAGAAGTCCCATAGATCCAGCTCCGCCCCGCTCTCAATGCGCGTGGCAGATGGCAGAAACCTGCGCATTTGCCCATGCCACTCCTCGAGCTCTCTGTCTTGATGTGCTTCACACACCTTGATGTGCTTCACACACAGGGCTTATAATACTAGGAAGCTTGTACATGACCCTTTAGATTGTTGCCATGTGCCAGAATCCAAACCCTATACCATACTTCTAGAATACTCTACAAACTCTAGATATTTCATACTACTCGTAAATATCTTACTCTAGAACATTCCCCATTCTACAATTCTCTCTACATACCTTGGATACTTCATGACTAAGCTAGCTACTTTACTAGCCAACCACATTGATAAGATTACTACTAACAATCTCCCCCATAATCTTTTCATATAAACTATCTTTACTACGTATTAAAGTTTAAACAGGTCGCGGTGGTTGGTGATGGTACGTCAAACGTGTATACAACTCACCCGAACATAAAAAGTAAGGTCAGCGTGACCGGCTCCATAAGGAGTTCTTATCAGGATTAGTTAGGTCACAACCAAAATCCAATCCGTAGCACTAGGTAGTAAAATCACTATCCCTTTCCTAATTCTAATCGGTAAAACAAGCATAGATCGGTTCAGCCACACATCTTTTTCGTTCGCTCTCCTTTTTATTCTCTAAGGAACCCTCTCCTTAACGAGCGTAGATTGATGGAGATGGCTTTTGTACCGGTCAATCTTTATATCGGCAGGTGATGAGTGTATGCATGTACATGTGAGCGTCTATGATTGTACTGTGTGTTGCAAAAAAGAGTATTAATTTTTATCTTGTTCATATTAAGACTAGCAAAGCGTTCCCTGCTCTATAAACTCTCAAGAAACACCCCTATAATATCTATCTAGTTCGTCCTAATGTTAGAACAGTAATTGCATGCTATGTAATTCATCTATTTTTTTTTAGGAAACCTACATGTTTGTTTTCTTTTCTTATGCGCAGGTGACAGGTTGTGTGCTGGGACCATAGCCGCTGTCTGTTTTGTTCGTTGCAAAATGTTGTTTTATATTCCGCCATTCTGTGCTCTTCTGTGTTCACAAGGTTTTACATTATAATTTCCATATGTTTTGTTGTAAACATTGACGGTAAATGCCAATTACTATTTCCTTTCTGCTATCCTTTTGCCATCCTGTAGTACATGTGTGAACTCATTGCTCTGGTACATTTAAATTCTTCATTGTTTTTGATCTTCAAGAGCTGTAACCCTAACTCTTTGCTGTAATTTCATGTTGCACTATCACATGGAACACAACAAATCGTGGAGTGAATCACTGATTGCGCGTAATTAACACGTCCGTTGGGAACCCCAAGAGGAAGGTATGATGCGCACAACAGCAAGTTTTCCCTCAGAAAGAAACCAAGGTTATCGAACCAGTAGGAGCCAAGAAGCACGTCGAAGGTTGATGGCGGCGGGATGTAGTGCAGCGCAACACCATGGATTCCGGCGCCAACGTGGAACCTGCACAACACAACCAAAGTACTTTGCCCCAACGAAACAGTGAGGTTGTCAATCTCACCGACTTGCTGTAACAAAGGATTAGATGTATAGTGTGGATGATGATTGTTTGCAGAAAACAGTAGAACAAGTATTGCAAGTAGATTGTATTCAATGTAAAAGAATGGACCGGGGTCCACAGCTCACTAGAGGTGTCTCTCCCATAAGATAAATAGCATGTTGGGTGAACAAATTACAGTTGGGCAATTGACAAATAGAGAGGGCATGACCATGCACATACATGATATGATGAGTATAGTGAGATTTAATTGGGCATTACGGCAAAGTACATAGACCGCTATCCAGCATGCATCTATGCCTAAAAAGTCCACCTTCAGGTTATCATCCGAACCCCTTCCAGTATTAAGTTGCAAACAACAGACAATTGCATTAAGTATGATGTGTAATGTAATCAATAACTACATCCTCGGACATAGCATCAATGTTTCATCCCTAGTGGCAACAGCACATCCACAACCTTAGAACTTTCTGTCACTGTCCCAGATTTAATGGAGGCATGAACCCACTATCGAGCATAAATACTCCCTCTTGGAGTTAAGAGTAAAAACTTGGCCGAGCCTCTACTAATAACGGAGAGCATGCAAGATCATAAACAACACATAGGTAATAGATTGATAATCAACATAACATAATATTCTCTATCCATCGGATCCCGACAAACACAACATATAGCATTACGGATAGATGATCTTGATCATGTTAGGCAGCTCACAAGATCCGACAATGAAGCACATAAGGAGAAGACGACCATCTAGCTACCGCTATGGACCCATAGTCCAGGGGTGAACTACTCACTCATCACTCCGGAGGCGACCATGGCGGTGAAGAGTCCTCCTCGGAGATGATTCCCTCTCCGGCGGGTGCCGGAGGCGATCTCCTGAATCCCCCGAGATGGGATTGGCGGCGGCGGCGTCTCTGGAAGGTTTTCCGTATCGTGGCTCTCGGTACTAGGGGTTTCGCGACGAAGACTATATGTAGGCGGAAGGGCAGGTCAGGGGGCCACACGAGGGCCCCACACGCCAGGGCCGCGCGGCCAGCACCTGGGCCGCGCCGCCCTGTTGTGGCGGCGCCTCGTGGCCCCACTTCGTAAGTCCTCCGGTCTTCTGGAAGCTTCGTGTAAAAATAGGCCCCTGGGCGTTGATTTCGTCCAATTCCAAGAATATTTCCTTACTAGGATTTCTAAAACCAAAAACAACAGAAAACAGCAACTGGCTCTTCGGCATCTCGTTAATAGGTTAGTGCCGGAAAATGCATAAATATGGCATAAAGTATGCATAAAACATGTAGATATCATCAATAATGTGGCATGGAACATAAGAAATTATCGATACGTCGGAGACGTATTGATACGCGTACAGCACGCGTCCGTTGGGAACCCCAAGAGGAAGGTGTGATGCGTACAGCGGCAAGTTTTCCCTCAGAAAGAAACCAAGGTTTATCGAACCAGGAGGAGCCAAGAAGCACGTTGAAGGTTGATGGCGGCGAGATGTAGTGCGGCGCAACACCGGGGATTCCGGCGCCAACGTGGAACCCGCACAACACAACCAAAGTACTTTGCCCCAATGAAACAGTGAGGTTGTCAATCTCACCGGCTTGCTGTAACAAAGGATTAGATGTATAGTGTGGATGATGATTGTTTGCAGAAAACAGTAGAACAAGTATTGCAGTAGATTGTATTCGATGTAAAGAATGGACCGGGGTCCACAGTTCACTAGAGGTGTCTCTCCCATAAGATAAATAGCATGTTGGGTGAACAAATTACAGTCGGGCAATTGACAAATAGAGAGGGCATGACCATGCACATACATGATATGATGAGTATTGTGAGATTTAATTGGGCATTACGACAAAGTACATAGACCGCTGTCCAAGCATGCATCTATGCCTAAAAAGTCCACCTTCAGAGTTATCATCCGAACCCCTTCCAGTATTAAGTTGTAAACAACGGACAATTGCATTAAGTATGGTGCATAATGTAATCAATAACTACATCCTTAGACATAGCATCAATGTTTTATCCCTAGTGGCAACAAGACATCCACAACCTTAGAACTTTCTCGTCATCGTCCCGCATTTAATGGAGGCATGAACCCACTATCGAGCATAAATACTCCCTCTTGGAGTTAAGAGCAAAAACTTGGCCGAGCCTCTACTAATAACGGAGAGCATGCAAGATCATAAACAACACATAGGTAATAGATTGATAATCAACATAACATAGTATTCTCTATCCATCGGATCCCGACAAACACAACATATAGCATTACGGATAGATGATCTTGATCATGTTAGGCAGCTCACAAGATCCGACAATGAAGCACATAAGGAGAAGACAACCATCTAGCTACCGCTATGGACCCATAGTCCAGGGGTGAACTACTCACTCATCACTCCGGAGGCGACCATGGCGGTGAAGAGTCCTCCGGGAGATGATTCCCCTCTCCGGCAGGGTGCCGGAGGCGATCTCCTGAATCCCCCGAGATGGGATTGGCGGCGGCGGCGTCTCTGGAAGGTTTTCCGTATCGTGGCTCTCGGTATTGGGGGTTTCGCGATGGAGGCTTTAAGTAGGCGGAAGGGCAACGCGGGGGGCCACACGAGGGCCCCACACACCAGGGCCGCGCGGCCAAGGGCCAGGCCGCGCCGCCCTGTGGTGTCGGCGCCTCGTGGCCCCACTTCTTTTCCCCCTCGGTCTTTTGGAAGCTTCGTGCAAAAATAGGCCCCTGGGCGTTGATTTCGTCCAATTCCGAGAATATTTCCTTACTAGGATTTCAGAAACCAAAAACAGCAGAAAACAGCAACTGGCTCTTCGGCATCTCGTTAATAGGTTAGTGCCGGAAAATGCATAAATACGACATATAATGTGTATAAAACATGTAGATATCATCAATAATGTGGCATGGAACATAAGAAATTATCGATACGTCGGAGACGTATCAGCATCCCCAACCTTAGTTCCTGCTTGTCCCGAGCAGGTAAACGATAACAAAGATAATTTCTGGAGTGACATGCCATCATAACCTTGATCATACTATTGTAAGCATATGTAATGAATGCAGCGATCGAAACAATGGTAATGACATGAGTAAACAAATAAATCATAAAGCAAAGACTTTTCATGAATAGTACTTCAAGACAAGCATCAATAAGTCTTGCATAAGAGTTAACTCATAAAGCAATAAATCAAATTAAAGGTATTGAAACAACACAAAAGAAGATTAAGTTTCAGCGGTTGCTATCAACTTATAACATGTATATCTCATGGATATTGTCAATGTAAAGTAATATAACAAGTGCAATATGCAAGTATGTAGGAATCAATGCACAGTTCACACAAGTGTTTGCTTCTTGAGGTGGAGAGAAATAGGTGAACTGACTCAACATAAAAGTAAAAGAAAGGTCCTTCAAAGAGGAAAGCATCGATTGCTATATTTGTGCTAGATCTTTGGTTTTGAAAACATGAAACAATTTTGTCAACGGTAGTAATAAAGCATATGTATAATGTAAATTATATCTTACAAGTTGCAAGCCTCATGCATAGTATACTAATAGTGCCCGCACCTTGTCCTAATTAGCTTGGATTACCGGGATTATCATCGCAATACACATGTTTTAACCAAGTGTCACAAAGGGGTACCTCTATGCCGCCTGTACAAAGGTCTAAGGAGATAGCTCGCATTTGGATTTCTCGCTTTTGATTGTTCTCAACTTAGACATCCATATCGGGACAACATAGACAACAGATAATGGACTCCTCTTGAATGCATAAGCATGTAGCAACAATTAATGTTCTCATATGAGATTGAGGATATATGTCCAAAACTGAAACTTCCACCATGATTCATGGCTTTAGTTAGCGGCCCAATGTTCTTCTCTAACAATATGCATGCTCTAACCATTTAATTAGTGGTAAATCTCCCTTACTTCAGACAAGACGGACATGCATAGCAACTCACATGATATTCAACAAAGAGTAGTTGATGGCGTCCCCAGAAACATGGTTATCGCACAACAAGCAACTTAATAAGAGATAAAGTGCATAAGTACATATTCAATCCCACAATAGTTTTTAAGGCTATTTTGTCCCATGAGCTATATATTGCAAAGGCGAATGATTGAAATTTTAAAGGTAGCACTCAAGCAATTTACTTTGGAATGGCGGAGAAATACCATGTAATAGGTAGGTATGGTGGACACAAATGGCATAGTGGTTGGCTCAAGGATTTTGGATGCATGAGAAGTATTCCCTCTCGATACAAGGTTTAGGCTAGCAAGGTTATTTGAAACAAACACAAGGATGAACCGGTGCAGCAAAACTCACATAAAAGACATATTGAAAACATTATAAGACTCTACACCTTTCTTCCTTGTTGTTCAAAACTCAATACTAGAAATTATCTAGACTTTAGAGAGACCAAATATGCAAACCAAATTTTAGCAAGCTCTATGTATTTCTTCATTAGTAGGTGCAAAGTATATGATGCAAGAGCTTAAACATGAGCACAACAATTGCCAAGTATCAAATTATTCAAGACATTTTAGAATTACTACATGTAGCATTTCCCGATTCCAACCATATAACAATTTAACGAAGAAGATTCAACCTTTGCCATGAATACTATGAGTAAAGACTAAGGACATATTTGTCCATATGCAACAGCGGAGCGTGTCTCTCTCCCAAACAATGAATGCTAGGATCCATTTTATTCAAACAAAAACAAAAACAAAAACAAACCGACGCTCCAAGCAAAGTACATAAGATGTGATGGAATAAAAATATAGTTTCGGGGAGGAACCCGATAATGTTGTCGATGAAGAAGGGGATGCCTTGGGAATACCCAAGCTTAGACGCTTGAGTCTTCTTAAAATATGCAGGGGTGAACCACCGGGGCATCCCCAAGCTTAGAGCTTTCACTCTCCTTGATCATAGTGTATCATCTCCCTCTCTTGATCCTTGAAAACTTCCTCCACACCAAACTCGAAACAACTCATTAGAGGGTTAGTGCACAATAAAAATTTACATGTTCAGAGGTGACATAATCATTCTTAACACTTCTGGACATTGCATAAAGCTACTGGACATTAATGGATCAAAGAAATTCATCCAACATAGCAAAAGAGGCAATGCGAAATAAAAGGCAGAATCTGTCAAAACAGAACAGTTCGTAAAGACGAATTTTAAAGTGGCACCAGACTTGCTCAAATGAAAATGCCCAAATTTAATGAAAGTTGCGTACATATATGAGGATCACGCACGTAAATTGGCATATTTTTCTGAGCTGCCTACAGAGAGGCAGGTCGAAATTCGTGACAGCAAAGAAATCTGTTTCTGCGCAGTAATCCAAATCTAGTATGAACCTTACTATCAAAGACTTTACTTGGCACAACAATGCATAAAAGTAAGATAAGGAGATGTTGCTACAGTAGTAAACAACTTCCAAGACTCAAATATAAAATAAAGTACTGTAGTAAAAACATTGGTTGTCTCCCATAAGCGCTTTTCTTTAACGCCTTTCAGCTAGGCGCAGAAAGTGTATATCAAGTGTTATCAAGAGATGAAGCATCAACATCATAACTTGTTCTAATAATAGAATCAAAAGGTAACTTCATTCTCTTTCTAGGGAAGTGTTCCATACCTTTCTTGAGAGGAAATTGATATTTAATATTACCTTCCTTCATATCAATGATAGCACCAACAGTTCATAGAAAAGGTCTTCCCAATATAATGGGACAAGATGCATTGCATTCAATATCCAAGACAACAAAATCAACGGGGACAAGGTTATTGTTAACCATAATACGAACATTATCAACTTTCCCCAAAGGTTTCTTTATAGCATTATCAACAAGATTAACATCCAAATAACAGTTTTTCAATGGTGGCAAGTCAAGCATATTATAAATCTTCTTAGGCATAACGGAAATACTTGCACCAAGATCACATAAAGCATTACAATCAAAGTCATTGACCTTCATCTTAATGATGGGCTCCCAACCATCTTCTAGCTTCCTAGGAATAGAAGCTTCACGTTCTAGTTTCTCTGCTCTAGCTTTTATGAGAGCATTTGTAATATGTTTTGTGAAAGCAAAGTTTATAGCACTAGCATTAGGACTCTTAGAATGTTTTTGCAAGAACTTTATAACTTCAGAGATATGGAAATCATCAAAATCCAAACCATTATGATCTACAGCAATAGGATCATCATCCCCAATGTTGGAAAAAATTTTAGCAGTTTTATCACAGGCAGTTTCAGCAGTATTAGCAGTTTCCGGCAGTTTTGCAGGCTTTGCATTAGAAGTGGAAACATTGCCAACACCAATTATTTTACCATTAATAGTAGGAGGTGCAGCAACATGTGGAACATTAGCATTGCTAGTGGTGGTAATAGTCCAAACTTTAGCTACATTATTCTCTTTAGCTAGTTTTTCATTTTCTTCTCTTTCCCACCTAGCATGCAATTCAGCCATCAATCTAATATTCTCATTAATTCTAACTTGGATGCCATTTGCTGTAGTAACAATTTTATTTTCAATATCCTTATTAGGCATAACTTTCGATTTCAAAAGATCAACATCAGAGGCAAGACTATCAACCTTAGAAGCGAGAATATCAATTTTATTGAGCTTTTCCTCAACAGATTTGTTAAAAGCAGTTTGTGTACTAATAAATTCTTTAAGCATAGCTTCAATTTCAGGGGGTGTGTTCCTATTATTGTTGTAGGAATTTTCATAAGAATTACCATAACCGTTACCATTATTATAAGGATATGGCCTATAGTTATTACTAGAATTGTTCCGATAAGCATTGTTGTTGAAATTATTATTTTTAATGTAGTTTACATCAACATGTTCTTCTTGGGCAACCAATGAAGCTAACGGAACATTATTAGGATCAACATTAGTCCTATCATTCACAAGCATAGACATAATAGCATCAATCTTATCACTCAAGGAAGAGGTTTCTTCGACAGAATTTACCTTCTTACCTTGTGGAGCTCTTTCCGTGTGCCATTCAGAGTAATTAATCATCATATTATCAAGAAGCTTTGTTGCTTCACCAAGAGTGATGGACATAAAGGTACCTCCAGCAGCTGAATCCAATAGGTTCCGCGAAGAAAAATTCAATCCTGCATAAAAGGTTTGGATGATCATCCAAGTAGTCAGTCCATGGGTTGGGCAAATTTTAACCAAAGATTTCATTCTTTCCCAAGCTTGAGCAACATGTTCATTATCCAATTGTTTAAAATTCATTATGCTACTTCTCAAAGATATAATTTTAGCAGGGGGATAATATCTACCAATAAAAGCATCCTTGCATTTAGTCCATGAATCAATACTATTCTTAGGCAGAGATAGCAACCAATCTTTAGCTCTTCCTCTTAATGAGAAAGGAAACAATTTTAATTTTATAATGTCACCATCTACATCTTTATACTTTTGAATTTCACACAATTCAACAAAATTATTGAGATGGGCAGCAGCATCATCAGAACTAACACCAGAAAATTGCTCTATCATAACAAGATTTAGTAAAGCAGGTTTAATTTCAAAGAATTCTGCTGATGTAGCAGGTGGAGCAATAGGTGTGCATAAGAAATCATTATTATTTGTGGTTGTGAAGTCACACAACTTAGTATTTTCAGGAGTGGCCATTTTAGCAGTAGTAAATAAAGCAAACTAGATAAAGTAAATGCAAGTAACTAATTTTTTTGTGTTTTTGATATAGAGTGCAAGACAGTAAATAAAGTAAAACTAGCAACTAATTTTTTTTGTGTTTTGATATAATGCAGCAAACAAAGTAGTAAATAAAATAAAGCAAGACAAAAACAAAGTAAAGAGATTGGATTGTGGAGACTCCCCTTGCAGCGTGTCTTGATCTCCCCGGCAACGGCGCCAGAAAAATGCTTGATACGCGTACAGCACGCGTCCGTTGGGAACCCCAAGAGGAAGGTGTGATACGTACAGCGGCAAGTTTTCCCTCAGAAAGAAACCAAGGTTTATCGAACCAGGAGGAGCCAAGAACTACGTTGAAGGTTGATGGCGGCGAGATGTAGTGCGGTGCAACACCAGGGATTCCAGCGCCAACGTGGAACCTGCACAACACAACCAAAGTACTTTGCCCCAACGAAACAGTGAGGTTGTCAATCTCACCGGCTTGCTGTAACAAAGGATTAGATGTATAGTGTGGATGATGATTGTTTGCAGAAAACAGTAGAACAAGTATTGCAATAGATTGTATTCGATGTAAAGAATGGACCGGGGTCCACAGTTCACTAGAGGTGTCTCTCCCATAAGATAAATAGCATGTTGGGTGAACAAATTACAGTCGGGCAATTGACAAATAGAGAGGGCATGACCATGCACATACATGATATGATGAGTA
This sequence comes from Lolium rigidum, assembly GCF_022539505.1. NCBI lineage: Eukaryota > Viridiplantae > Streptophyta > Magnoliopsida > Poales > Poaceae > Lolium > Lolium rigidum. The sequence goes on from NC_061508.1 coordinate 134,873,736, forward strand.
TTGTGAGATTTAATTGGGCATTACGACAAAGTACATAGACCGCTGTCCAGCATGCATCTATGCCTAAAAAGTCCACCTTCAGGTTATCATCCGAACCCCTTCCAGTACTAAGTTGTAAACAACAGACAATTGCATTAAGTATGGTTCATAATGTAATCAATAAGTACATCCTTAGACATAGCATCAATGTTTTATCCCTAGTGGCAACAGCACATCCACAACCTTAGAACTTTCTGTCACTGTCCCAGATTTAATGGAGGCATGAACCCACTATCGAGCATAAATACTCCCTCTTGGAGTTAAGAGCAAAAACTTGGCCGAGCCTCTACTAATAACGGAGAGCATGCAAGATCATAAACAAAACATAGGTAATAGATTGATAATCAACATAACATAGTATTCTCTATCCATCGGATCCCGACAAACACAACATATAGCATTACGGATAGATGATCTTGATCATGTTAGGCAGCTCACAAGATCCGACAATGAAGCACATAAGGAGAAGACAACCATCTAGCTACTGCTATGGACCCATAGTCCAGGGGTGAACTACTCACTCATCACTCCGGAGGCGACCATGGCGGTGAAGAGTCCTCCGGGAGATGATTCCCCTCTCCGGCAGGGTGCCGGAGGCGATCTCCTGAATCTCCTGAGATGGGATTGGTGGCGGCGGCGTCTCTGGAAGGTTTTCCGTATCGTGGCTCTCGGTATTGGGGGTTTCGCGATGGAGGCTTTAAGTAGGCGGAAGGGCAACGCGGGGGGCCACACGAGGGCCCCACACACCAGGGCCGCGCGGCCAAGGGCCAGGCCGCGCCGCCCTGTGGTGTCGGCGCCTCGTGGCCCCACTTCTTTTCCCCTCGGTCTTCCGGAAGCTTCGTGCAAAAATAGGCCCCCGGGCGTTGATTTCGTCCAATTCCGAGAATATTTCCTTACTAGGATTTCGAAACCAAAAACAGCAGAAACAAAGAATCGGCTCTTCGGCATCTCGTTAATAGGTTAGTGCCGGAAAATGCATAAATACGACATATAATGTGTATAAAACATGTAGATATCATCAATAATGTGGCATGGAACATAAGAAATTATCGATACGTCGGAGACGTATCACGTATCAGCATCCCCAAGCTTAGTTCCTGCTCGTCCCGAGCAGGTAAACGATAACAAAGATAATTTCTGGAGTGACATGCCATCATAACCTTGATCATACTATTGTAAGCATATGTAATGAATGCAGCGACAAAAACAATGGTAATGACATGAGTAAACAAATTAATCATAAAGCAAAGACTTTTCATGACTAGTACTTTCAAGACAAGCATCAATAAGTCTTGCATAAGAGTTAACTCATAAAGCAATAAATCAAAGTAAAGGTATTGAAGCAACACAAAGGAAAATTGAGTTTCAGCGGTTGCTTTCAACTTATAACATGTATATCTCATGGATATTGTCAATGTAAAGTAATATGACACACTACTAGGAAAAGGCCTAGCCGTAAGACTGCCAGCAGTGGCGCACCATGACTGCCGTGCGCCACTACTACTTAGCAGTGGCGCACCACAAAACGGTGGGCCACTGTTACAAAAGTAGTAGTGGCGCACTACTTCTGAGGTGCGCCACCACTAAAAATCGGTCAGATCCCACCCCTCCTCTAAACTTAGCAGTGGCGCAGCTCTTACTGGTGCGCCACTGCTACATTAACTAGCAGTGGCGCACCTATAAGTGGTGCGTCATTAGTAAGTGTGGATCTATATTATAAATGAGATCAAGAGTTAGCAATAGCGAACCACATAAAGGTGCAAATAGGTGCGCCACTGCTACCTAAAATAGTAGTGGGGCACATACATGCGGTGCGCCACTGTGCTGTATGAAATTTGCACCGGCTGGCACCCACCAAGTCCCACGCCACGCGGCACTCCGTCCCCACCTACCGCAGATGGCCACATGCCTCCACACCCGACGCTCCTCTCCTCTCTCTCTCCAATAATTCCCCTCTCTCCTCACATGACCGCAGATGGTCGATCCTTTTTCCATCTGCTCTCCCATCTGCTCTCCCCTCTCTCCTCTCTCCACAAAACTGCCGACGGCGAGCGAACCACCGGGAAGCCGCGGGAGACTTGTCTCGGCGTTGCAGACGTGGGGTAGCTTCGGCGTTCCAGCCGCCGCGTTGGAGAGGCGGGGCAGTCGAGGTGGGGGTGGACGGTCTTGGAGGCGTCGGAGAGAGGGCATCAGAGGCGTGGTGCTGCGTCCAGAGCACGCCGTTCATCTGCCGCCCGCCAGGCTCCGTCGTTCCTCTTCGTCTGCCCCTTTCCTCTTCATCTGCGCCTCCGTCGCGTTGCGCCGCCCGCCGGGCTCCGCCGCCACCTAGTGCTCTCCCCCGCTGCCCGCCCCCTAGTGCTCTCCGTCCCAGACATGGTCGACGCCGGAGGGATGTGCTAGGTGCCCCTCAGCCGCGCCCCCCGCCCGCTCCGTCCATGGAGCTCCTGCGCCTCCCGTCAACTGCAAGGACGCCACGGTCGCCGCCATCGAGTCCTGCCTGGTGTCCGGCGGAGGAGCTGACCAGCAGCACGGCGTCGACCAGATCGATCTACGATGACCGCGTTGGGGGCAACCGTTCTTGATTGCGTTTTTTCATTTTGTTTAGGGACCTAGTTGCAAAGTTTGCCAGATGGAGACGTAGCTGATTTTGGTTGTATTTTTTAGTTCTGTAATAAATCCGATTGATAATAAAGATTTTGGTTGTATTTGTTTAGTTCTGTAATAAATCTGATTGATAATAAAGTAAAAAGTGTTTTTTATATACGTGGGACAAGATAGATTCTCTGCCTGCCACAACCAGATCATATGGCCTTTTTTATTTTTTACTTTACTAACCGAGCAGTGGCGCACCCTACAGGATGCCTAGTGGCGCACCCTTTAAATACGACAGTGGCGCATGTACACCTTAGTAGTAGTGCGCCATTACTACCTAGATTACCAGTGGAGCATCTAGAGGTGCGCCACTGCTAGCCTGTTAGCAGTGGCGCACCACTAGTACGCCATTAATGGCAAAAATTGGTGCGCCACTGATAGCCTGTTTTCTAGTAGTGACAAGTGCAATATGCAAGTATGTAGGAATCAATGCACAGTTCACACAAGTTTTTGCTTCTTGAGGTGGAGAGAGATAGGTGAACTGACTCAACATAAAAGTAAAAGAAAGGCCCTTCGCAGAGGGAAGCATTGATTGCTATATTTGTGCTAGAGCTTTGGTTTTGAAAACAAGAAACAATTTTGTCAACGGTAGTAATAAATCATATGTATCATGTAAATTATATCTTACAAGTTGCAAGCCTCATGCATAGTATACTAATAGTGCCCGCACCTTGTCCTAATTAGCTTGGATTACCGGGATTGTCATCGAAATATACATGTTTTAACCAAGTGTCACAAAGGGGTACCTCTATGCCGCTTGTACAAAGGTCTAAGGAGAAAGCTCGCATTTGGATTTCTCACTTTTGATTATTCTCAACTTAGACATCCATACCGGGACAACATAGACAACAGATAATGGACTCCTCTTTAATGCATAAGCATGTAGCAACAATTAATGTTCTCATATGAGATTGAGGATATATGTCCAAAACTGAAACTTCCACCATGGATCATGGCTTTAGTTAGTGGCCCAATGTTCTTCTCTAACATTATGCATGCTCTAACCATTAAATGAGTGGTAAATCTCCCTTACTTCAGACAAGACGGACATGCATAGCAACTCACATGATATTCAACAAAGAGTAGTTGATGGCGTCCCCAGGAACATGGTTATCGCACAACAAACAACTTAATAAGAGATAAAGTGCATAAGTACATATTCAATACCACAATAGTTTTTAAGCTATTTGTCCCATGAGCTATATATTGCAAACGTAAAGGATAGAAATTTTAAAGGTAGCACTCAAGCAATTTACTTTGGAATGGCGGAGAAATACCATGTAGTAGGTAGGTATGGTGGACACAAATGGCATAGTGCTTGGCTCAAGGATTTTGGATGCATGAGAAGTATTCCATCTCGATACAAGGTTTAGGCTAGCAAGGTTATTTGAAACAAACACAAGGATGAACCGGTGCAGCAAAACTCACATAAAAGACATATTGTAAACATTATAAGACTCTACACCGTCTTCCTTGTTGTTAAAACTCAATACTAGAAATTATCTAGACTTTAGAGAGACCAATTATGCAAACCAAATTTTAGCAAGCTCTATGTATTTCTTCATTAATAGGTGCAAAGTATATGATCCAAGAGCTTAAACATGAGCACAACAATTGCCAAGTATCAAATTATTCAAGACATTTTAGAATTACTACATGTAGCATTTCCCGATTCCAACCATATAACAATTTAACGAAGAAGATTCAACCTTCGCCATGAATACTATGAGTAAAGCCTAAGGACATATTTGTCCATATGCAACAGCGGAGCGTGTCTCTCTCCCACACAATGAATGCTAGGATCCATTTTATTCAAACAAAACAAAAACAAAAACAAACCGATGCTCCAAGCAAAGCACATAAGATGTGATGGAATAAAAATATAGTTTCGGGGAGGAACCCGATAATGTTGTCGATGAAGAAGGGGATGCCTTGGGCATCCCCAAGCTTAGACGCTTGAGTCTTCTTAAAATATGCAGGGGTGAACCACCGGGCATCCCCAAGCTTAGAGCTTTCACTCTCCTTGATCATATTGTATCATCTCCCTCTCTTGATCCTTGAAAACTTCCTCCACACCAAACTCAAAACAACTCATTAGAGGGTTAGTGCACAATTAAAATTTACATGTTCAGAGGTGACATAATCATTCTTAACACTTCTGGACATTGCACAAGGCTACTGAAAGTCAATGGAATAAAAAAATCCATCAAGCATAGCAAAACAGGCAATGCGAAATAAAAGGCAGAATCTGTCAAAACAGAACAGTTCGTAAAGACGAATTTTATTGAGGCACCAGACTTGATCAGATGAAAATGCTCAAATTGAATGAAAGTTGCGTACATATCTGAGGATCACTCACGTAAATTGGCATAATTTTCTGAGTTACCTACAGAGAATTAGGCCCAGATTCGTGACAGCAAAGAAATCTGTTTCTGCGCAGTAATCCAAATCTAGTATGAACCTTACTATCAACGACTTTTCTTAGCACAACAATGCACAAAACTAAGATAAGGAGAGGTTGCTACAATATTAACAACTTCCAAGGCTCAAATATAAAATAAAAGTACTGTAGTAAAAACATGGGTTGTCTCCCATAAGCGCTTTTCTTTAACGCCTTTCAGCTAGGTGCAGAAAGTGTATATCAAGTGTTATCAAGAGACGATGCATCGACAGCGGGGTTTGGAGTTTTCTCAACTATGCATTGTATCTTATCTATGTAAGTTTCAGAGGCTCCCTTTTCATTAGTCTTAGGCTTGCTATTTTCATCAAACAAATTTTCGGGAACAAACCAAGCATAATTATTTTCTAGTGCCTCGCATATTCCTAAAAGTTTGCACGATATTGAGGTTTTAATATCCCCCTCATAATTAACTTGATTAGTATACTTTTGTCTATCTTTTTCCATTTTTTCAAGGTTACTGGCAAAATTGGTATAAGAGCCTAGCATATTATATTTAGTGAAGACTTTTCTAGCTTCTCTTGCTATTCCCCCAAATTCTTTAAGAAGGGTTTCTAATACAAAATCTTTCTTTTCTCCTTCTTCCATATCACTAAGTGTAAGAAACATATGTTGAATTACGGGATTGAGATTAACAAATCTAGCTTCTAACGCGTGTACTAAAGAAGCAACATCAATTTCATAAGTAGGAGCAAGTTCTACCAAGTGTCTATCTTCAAAATCTTCAGCCGTACTAATATGAGTGAAAAATTCTTCTATATTATCTCTTCCAATTATAGACCCTTGTCCCACAGGTATATCTTTTACAGTAAAATTAAAAGGAAACATGTTGAAATAAGTAAAGCAAATGCAAGTAACTAATTTTTTTGTGTTTTTGATATAGAGTGCAAGACAAGTAAATAAAGTAAAGCTAGCAACTAATTTTTTTGTGTTTTGATATAATGCAGCAAACAAGAAAGTAAATAAAATAAAGCAAGACAAAAACAAAGTAAAGAGATTGGATTGTTGAGACTCCCCTTGCAGCGTGTCTTGATCTCCCCGACAACGGCGCCAGAAAAAGAGCTTGATTGCGCGTAATTAACACGTCCGTTGGGAACCCCAAGAGGAAGGTATGATGCGCACAGCAGCAAGTTTTCCCTCAGTAAGAAACCAAGGTTATCAAACCAGTAGGAGCCAAGAAGCACGTCGAAGGTTGATGGCGGCGGGATGTAGTGCGGCGCAACACCATGGATTCTGGCGCCAACGTGGAACCTGCACAACACAACCAAAGTACTTTGCCCCAACGAAACAGTGAGGTTGTCAATCTCACCGGCTTGCTGTAACAAAGTATTAGATGTATAGTGTGGATGATGATTGTTTGCAGACAACAGTAGAACAAGTATTGCGATAGATTGTATTCAATGTAAAAGAATGGATCGGGGTCCACAGTTCACTAGAGGTGTCTCTCCCATAAGATAAATAGCATGTTGGGTGAACAAATTACGGTTGGGAAATTGACAAATAGAGAGGGCATGACCATGCACATACATGATATGATGAGTATAGTGAGATTTAATTGGGAATTACGACAAAGTACATAGACCGCTATCCAGACATGCATCTATGCCTAAAAAGTCCACCTTCGGGTTATCATCCGAACCCCTTCCAGTATTAAGTTGCAAACAACAGACAATTGCATTAAGTATGGTGCGTAATGTAATCAATAACTACATCCTCGGACATAGCATCAATGTTTTATCCCTAGTGGCAACAACACATCCATAACCTTAGAACTTTCTGTCACTGTCCCAGATTTAATGGAGGCATGAACCCACTATCGAGCATAAATACTCCCTCTTGGAGTTAAGAGTAAAAACTTGGCCAGAGCCTCTACTAATAACGGAGAGCATGCAAGATCATAAACAACACATAGGTAATAGATTGATAATCAACATAACATAATATTCTCTATCCATCGGATCCCGACAAACACAACATATAGCATTACAGATAGATGATCTTGATCATGTTAGGCAGCTCACAAGATCCGACAATGAAGCACATAAGGAGAAGACGACTGATGTCTACGGGTGCTTCTATTCTTGTAGACAGTGTTGGGCCTCCAAGAGCAGAGGTTTGTAGAACAGCAGCAAGTTTCCCTTAAGTGGATCACCCAAGGTTTATCGAACTCAGGGAGGAAGAGGTCAAAGGTATCCCTCTCATGCAACCCCGCAACCACAAAGCAAGAAGTCTCTTGTGTCCCCAACACACCTAATAGGTGCACTAGTTCGGCGAAGAGATAGTGAAATACAAGTGGTATGAATGAATATGAGCAGTAGTAACGGCGCCGAGAAAAGTGCTTGTCTGGCGTGCAGTTGATGGTAGTAAAATTGCAGGAAGTATTGATACAGTAAAACAGTAAACAAGCAGCGATAGCCGTATTTAGGAACAAGGCCTAGGGATCATACTTTCACTAGTGGACACTCTCAACATTGATCACATAACAGAATAAATAGATAGATGCTAGACTCTACACCCTCTTGTTGGATGATGAACACCACTAACTGTGTAGGATTACGCGAACCCTCAATGCCGGAGTTAACAAGCTCCACAATATTCAATGTTCATATTTAAATAACCTTAGAGTGCATGACAGATCAACATAACCAAACCAAGTACTAACATAGCATGCACACTGTCACATTCACACTACGAAAGGAGGAATAGATCACATCAATACTATCATAGCAATAGTTAACTTCATAATCTACAAGAGATCACAATCATAGCCTACACCAAGTACTACACGATGCACACACTGTCACCATTACACCGTGCAGGAGGAATAAACTACTTTAATAACATCACTAGAGTAGCACACGGATATATTGTGATACAAAACACATTGCAATCATAAAGAGATATAAATAAGCACTTCACTATGCCATTCATAACAGTGAATAAGTATTCGTGAAATATAGCCTAAGAGACCCACACGGTGCACACACTCGTCACCTTTACACACGTGGGACAAGGAGTCTCCGGAGATCACATAAGTAAAACCCACTTGACTAGCATAATGACATCTAGATTACAAGCATCATCATATGAATCTCAATCATGTAAGGCAGCTCATGAGATTATTGTATTGAAGCACATAGGAGAGAGATTAACCACATAGCTACCGGTACAGCCCCGAGCCTCGATGGAGAACTACTCCCTCCTCATGGGAGACAGCAGCGTTGATGGAGATGGCGGTGGTGTCGATGGAGGAGCCTTCCGGGGGCACTTCCCCGTCCCGGCGGCGTGCCGGAACGAGACTCCTGTCCCCCGGATCTTGGCTTCGCGATGGCGGCGGCTGCGGAAGGTTTTCTCCGGTTTCGTCGAACGTGGTAGGGTTTTCACGACGGAGACCTTAAGTAGGCGGAAGGGCAGCCTCGGAGGGGGCCTGGTGGGCCCACACACTAGGGGGCGCGGCCCCCCTCTGGCCGCGCCAGGGTGGCGTGTGGGGCCCCCAGGGCTTCCCTCTGGCGGCTCTCGGGTGTTCTGGAAGCTTCGTCCAATTATAAGACTCTGGGCGTTGATTTCGTCCAATTCGATGAATATTTCCTTACTAGGATTTCTGAAACCAAAAACAGCAGAAAACAGGAACTGGCACTTCGGCATCTCGTCAATAGGTTAGTTCCGGAAAACGCATAATAACGACATATAATGTGCATAAAACATGTAGATATCATCAATAATGTGGCATGGAACATAAGAAATTATCGATACGTCGAAGACGTATCAGCATCCCCAAGCTTAGTTCCTGCTCGTCCCGAGCAGGTAAACGATAACAAAGATAATTTCTGGAGTGACATGCCATCATAACCTTGATCATACTATTGTAAGCATACGTAATGAATGCAACGATCAAAACAATGGTAATGACATGAGTAAACAACTGAATCATAAAGCAAAGACTTTTCATGAATAGTACTTTCAAGACAAGCATCAATAAGTCTTGCATAAGAGTTAACTCATAAAGCAATAAATTCATAGTAAAGGTATTGAAGCAACATAAAGGAAGATTAAGTTTCAGCGGTTGCTTTCAACTTGTAACATGTATATCTCATGGATAATTGTCAACATAGAGTAATATAACAAATGCAATATGCAAGTATGTAAGAATCAATGCACAGTTCACACAAGTGTTTGCTTCTTGAGGTGGAGAGAAATAGGTGAACTGACTCAACATAAAAGTAAAAGAAAGGCCCTTCGCAAAGGGAAGCATCGATTGCTATATTTGTGCTAGAGCTTTGGTTTTGAAAACATGAAACAATTTTGTCAACGGTAGTAATAAAGCATATGTATCATGTAAATTATATCTTACAAGTTGCAAGCCTCATGCATAGTGTACTAATAGTGCCCGCACCTTGTCCTAATTAGCTTGGATTACCGGGATTATCATCGCAATACACATGTTTTAACCAAGTGTCACAAAGGGGTACCTCTATGCCGCCTGTACAAAGGTCTAAGGAGAAAGCTCGCATTTGGATTTCTCGCTTTTGATTATTCTCAACTTAGACATCCATACCGGGACAACATAGACAACAGACAATGGACTCCTCTTTTATGCATAAGCATGTAGCAACAATTAATATTCTCATATGAGATTGAGGATATATGTCCAAAACTGAAACTTCCACCATGATTCATGGCTTTAGTTAGCGGCCCAATGTTCTTCTCTAACAATATGCATGCTCTAACCATTAAATGAGTGGTAAATCTCCCTTACTTCAGACGAGACGGACATGCATAGCAACTCACATGATATTCAACAAAGAGTTGATGGCGTCTGATGCGTGTAATTGACACGTCCGTTGGGAACCCCAAGAGGAAGGTGTGATGCGCACAGCGGCAAGTTTCCCTCAGTTAGAAACCAAGGTTTAATCGAACCAGTAGGAGTCAAGAAGCACGTTGAAGGTTGATGGCGGCGGGATGTAGTGCGGCGCAACACCGGAGATTCCGGCGCCAACGTGGAACCTGCACAACACAACCAAAGTACTTTGCCCCAACGAAACGAGTGAGGTTGTCAATCTCACCGGCTTGCTGTAACAAAGGGTTAACCGTATTGTGTGGAAGATGATTGTTTGCAGAGAAAACGAGTAAAACAAGTATTGCAGCAGATTTGTATTTCAGTATTAAAGAATGGACCGGGGTCCACAGTTCACTAGAGGTGTCTCTCCCATAAGATAAAAGCATGTTGGGTGAACAAATTACAATCGGGCAATTAACAAATAGAGAGGGCATAACAATGCGCATACATGGCATGATAAGTATAGTGAGATTTAATTGGGCATTACGACAAAGTACATAGACCGCCATCCAACTGCATCTATGCCTAAAAAGTCCACCTTCAGGTTATCGTCCGAACCCCTTCCAGTATTAAGTTGCAAAGCAACGGACAATTGCATTAAGTATGGTGCGTAATGTAATCAACAACTACATCCTCGGACATAGCGCCAATGTTTTATCCCTAGTGGCAACGAGCACAACACAACCTTAGAACTTTACGTCACTGTCCCACGTGTCAATGCAGGCATGAACCCACTATCGAGCATAAATACTCCCTCTTGGAGTTAAAAGCAAAAACTTGGCCAGAGCCTCTACTAGGAACGGAGAGCATGCAAGATCATAAACAACACATATGTAATAACTTGATAATTAACATAACATGGTATTCTCTATCCATCGGATCCCGACAAACACAACATAGAGTATTACAGATAGATGATCTTGATCATGTTAGGCAGCTCACAAGATCCGACAATGAAGCACAATGAGGAGAAGACAACCATCTAGCTACTGCTATGGACCCATAGTCCAGGGGTGAACTACTCACTCATCACTCTGGAGGCGACCATGGCGGTGTAGAGTCCTCCGGGAGATGAATCCCCTCTCCGGCAGGGTGCCGGAGGAGATCTCCGAATCCCCCGAGATGGGATCGGCGGCGGCGGCGTCTCGGTAAGGTTTTCCGTATCGTGGTTTTTCACATCGGGGGTTTCGCGACGGAGACTTTAAGTAGGCGGAAGGGCGAGTCGGGGGCTCGACGAGGGGCCCACACCACGGGCGGCGCGGGCCCCCTTGGCCGCGCCGCCATGTGGTTTGGCCACCTCGTGGCCCCACTTCGTTTGCTCTTCGGTCTTCCGGAAGGTTCGTGGCAAAATAGGCCCCCGGGTCTTTGTTTCGTCCAATTCCGAGAATATTTCGTTACTAGGATTTCTGAAACCAAAAACAGCAGAAAACGAGAACCGGCACTTCGGCATCTTGTTAATAGGTTAGTTCCGGAAAATGCACGAATATGACATAAAGTGTGCATAAAACATGTAGGTATCATCAATAATATGGCATAGAACATAAGAAATTATCGATACATCGGAGACGTATCAAGCATCCCCAAGCTTAGTTCTGCTCGTCCCGAGCGGGTAAAACGATAACAAAGGTAATTTCGAAGTGATATGCCATCATAACCTTGATCATACTATTTGTAAACATATGTAGTGAATGCAGCGATCAAAACAATGGTAATGACATGAGTAAACAAGTGAATCATAAAGCAAAGACTTTTCATGAATAGTACTTCAAGACAAGTATTAATAAGTCTTGCATAAGAGTTAACTCATAAAGCAATAAATCAAAGTAAAGGTATTGAAGCAACACAAAGGAAGATTAAGTTTCAGCGGTTGCTTTCAACTTGTAACATGTATATCTCATGGATAATTGTCAACATAGAGTAATATAACAAGCACAATATGCAAGTATGTAGGAATCAATGCACAGTTCACACAAGTGTTTGCTTCTTAAGGTGGAGAGAGATAGGTGAACTGACTCAACATAAAAGTAAAAAGAATGGTCCTTCAAAGAGGAAAGCATCGATTGCTATATTTGTGCTAGAGCTTTTATTTTGAAAACATGAAACAATTTTGTCAACGGTAGTAATAAAGCATATGAGTTATGTAAATTATATCTTACAAGTTGCAGGTCTCATGCATAGTATACTAATAGTGCCCGCACCTTGTCCTAATCAGCTTGGACTACCGGATCTTTGCAATGCACATGTTTTAACCAAGTGTCACAATGGGGTACCTCCATGCCGCCTGTACAAAGGTCTAAGGAGAAAGGTCACATTTTGGATTTCTCGCTTTTGATTATTCTCAACTTAGACATCCATACCGGGACAACATGGACAACAGATAATGGACTCCTCTTTAATGCATAAGCATGTGGCAACAATTATTATTCTCATATGAGATTGAGGATATATGTCCAAAACTGAAACTTCCACCATGAATCATGGCTTTAGTTAGCGGCCCAAAGTTCTTCTCTAACAATATACATGCTCCAACCATAAAGGTGGTAGATCTCTCTTACTTCAGACAAGACGGACATGCATAGCAACTCACATGATATTCAACAAAGAATAGTTGATGGCGTCCCAGAAACATGGTTATCGCACAACAAGCAACTTGATAAGAGATAAAGTGCATAAGTACATATTCAATACCACAATAGTTTTAAGCTATTTGTCCCATGAGCTATATATTGCAAAGGTGAATGATGGAATTTTAAAGGTAGCACTCAAGCAATTTACTTTGGAATGGCGGATAAATACCATGTAGTAGGTAGGTATGGTGGACACAAATGGCATAGTGGTTGGCTCAAGTATTTGGGATGCATGAGAAGTATTCCCTCTCGATACAAGGTTTAGGCTAGCAAGGTTATTTGAAACAAACACAAGGATGAACGGTATAGCAAAACTCACATAAAAGACATATGGTAAACATTATAAGACTCCATACCGTCTTCCTTGTTGTTCAAAACTCAATACTAGATATTATCTAGACTCTAGAGAAACTAAATATGCAAACCAAATTAGCAAGCTCTAAGTATTTCTTCATTAATGGGTGCAAAGTATATGATGCAAGAGCTTAAACATGAGCACAAAAATTGCCAAGTATCAAATTATCCAAGACATTTTAGAGTTACTACATGTAGCATTTTCCAATTCCAACCATATAACAATTTAACGAAGAAGAAACTTCGCCATGAATACTATGAGTAGAGCCTAAGGACATATTTGTCCATATGCTACAGCGGAGCGTGTCTCTCTCCCATAAAGTGAATGCTAGGATCCATTTTATTCAAACAAAACAAAAACAAAAACAAACTGACGCTCCAAGCAAAGTACATAAGATGTGACGGAATAAAAATATAGTTTCGGGGAGGAACTCGATAATGTTGTCGATGAAGAAGGGGATGCCTTGGGCATCCCCAAGCTTAGACGCTTGAGTCTTCTTAGAATATGCAGGGGTGAACCACCGGGGCATCCCCAAGCTTAGAGCTTTCACTCTCCTTGATCATATTGCATCATACTCCTCTCTTGATCCTTGAAAACTTCCTCCACACCAAACTCGAAACAACTCATTAGAGGGTTAGTGCATAATAAAAATTCACATGTTCAGAGGTGACACAATCATTCTTAACACTTCTGGACATTGCATAAAGCTACTTGGACATTAATGGATCAAAGAAATTCATCCAACATAGCAAAAGAGGCAATGCGAAATAAAAGACAGAATCTGTCAAAACAGAACAGTCCGTAAAGATGGATTTTATTAGGCCACCAGACTTGCTCAAAAGAAAATGCTCAAATTGAATGAAAGTTGCGTACATATCCGAGGATCATGCTCGTAAATTGGCTTAATTTTCTGAGCTACCTACGAGGAGATAGACCCAGATTCGTGACGAGCAAAGAAATCAGTAATCGTGCGAGTAATCCAAATCTAGTACTTACTTTTCTATCAAAGACTTTACTTTGCACAACAAAACATAAAACTAAGATAAGGAGAGGTTGCTACAGTAGTAAACAACTTCCAAGACACAAATATAAAACAAAAATACTGTAGTAAAAACATGGGTTGTCTCCCATAAGCGCTTTTCTTTAACGCCTTTCAGCTAGGCGCAGAAAGTGTATCTCAAGTAACATCAAGAGATGAAGCATTGATATCATAAGCTCCCCCATTTGCAGTGGTACTAGGGGCTTTGTCAATTTTAGGCCTATAATAATATTTCTTTGGTTTAGGCACTTTAGAGGCATACATAAACTTTTGCTCCTTTCCCACATAAGCTTTCTCTCTAAACGGTAAAGATGAAAAGGTTGAACCCAAAGTTCCCATAACTTTTTCAAGTTCGCCAATCCTATTAATTTGATTGTCGTGATCAACACAAGTTCCTAGGACACTAATTCTTTCATCAATTCCTCCTAAGGATTTATCAAGTTTAACAGTTTTAACAAGTAACATCTCCAACTTAGTTTCAACACTAAAAATTTTCTCTATGGTTTCCAATTTTTTCATAACATCCTCAAGGGAGGTTTCAATTTTAATTTCATTAACAGGTGGTGTTCCAAATAAACTCTCAATAATGCAGCTAGCCTCTAAAGCGGGAGCACCTAAGAAGTTACCCCCCGCAAGACAATCAAGAACATATCTATTCCAGCTAGAGATACCAACATAAAAATTCCTGAGTAGGATAGTGGTGGAGTGTTTCTTAGTGCACCTATTATGGGCATCACTAATTCTATACCAAGCATCTTTTAAACATTCTCCTCCTTGTTGCTTAAATGAACGAACTTCAACTTCAGGATTACTCATTTTAGCAGTAGTAAATAAAGCAAACTAGATAAAGTAAATGCAAGTAAACTAATTTTTTTGTGTTTTTGATATAGCAAACAAGACGAGTAAATAAAGTAAAACTAGCAACTAATTTTTTTGTGTTTTGATATAAGTGCAGCAAACAAAATAGTAAATAAAATAAAGCAAGACAAAAACAAAGTAAAGAGATTGAGAAGTGGAGACTCCCCTTGCAGCGTGTCTTGATCTCCCCGGCAACGGCGCCAGAAATTTGCTTGCTGTCCACAACTGGCGCGTGGTTGACGAGGGAGGAAATCCCTGTGTAGAAGCTTTTCGTTCCCCGGCAACGGCGCCAGAAATTTGCTTGATGCGTGTAATTGACAGGTCCGTTGGGAACCCCAAGAGGAAGGTGTGATGCGCACAGCGGCAAGTTTCCCTCAGTTAGAAACCAAGGTTTAATCGAACCAGTAGGAGTCAAGAAGCACGTTGAAGGTTGATGGCGGCGGGATGTAGTGCGGCGCAACACCGGAGATTCCGGCGCCAACGTGGAACCTGCACAACACAACCAAAGTACTTTGCCCCAACGAAACGAGTGAGGTTGTCAATCTCACCGGCTTGCTTGTAACAAAGGGTTAACCGTATTGTGTGGAAGATGATTGTTTGCGAGAGAAAACGAGTAAAACAAGTATTGCAGCAGATTTGTATTTCAGTATTAAAGAATGGACCGGGGTCCACAGTTCACTAGAGGTGTCTCTCCCATAAGATAAAAGCATGTTGGGTGAACAAATTACAGTCGGGCAATTGACAAATAGAGAGGGAATAACAATGCGCATACATGGCATGATAAGTATAGTGAGATTTAATTGGGCATTACGACAAAGTACATAGACCGCCATCCAACTGCATCTATGCCTAAAAAGTCCACCTTCAGGTTATCGTTCGAACCCCTTCCAGTATTAAGTTGCAAAGCACCAGACAATTGCATTAAGTATGGTGCGTAATGTAATCAACAACTACATCCTCGGACATAGCACCAATGTTTTATCCCTAGTGGCAACAGCACAACACAACCTTAGAACTTTACGTCACTTGTCCCGGTGTCAATGCGGGCATGAACCCACTATCGAGCATAAATACTCCCTCTTGGAGTTAAAAGCAAAAACTTGGCCGAGCCTCTACTAGTAACGGAGAGCATGCAAGATCATAAACAACACATATGTAATAACTTGATAATTAACATAACATGGTATTCTCTATCCATCGGATCCCGACAAACACAACATAGAGTATTACAGATAGATGATCTTGATCATGTTAGGCAGCTCACAAGATCCGACAATGAAGCACAACGAGGAGAAGACAACCATCTAGCTACTGCTATGGACCCATAGTCCAGGGGTGAACTACTCACTCATCACTCCGGAGGCGACCATGGCGGTGTAGAGTCCTCCGGGAGATGAATCCCCTCTCCGGCAGGGTGCCGGAGGAGATCTCCGTAATCCCCCGAGATGGGATCGGCGGCGGCGGCGTCTCAGTAAGGTTTTCCGTATCGTGGTTTTTCACATCAGGGGTTTCGCGACGGAGACTTTAAGTAGGCGGAAGGGCAGAGTCGGGGGCCTGACGAGGGGCCCACACCACAGGGCAGCGCGGGCCCCCCCTTGGCCGCGCCGCCATGTGGTTTGGCCACCTCGTGGCCCCACTTCGTATGCTCTTCGGTCTTCTGGAAGGTTCGTGGCAAAATAGGCCCCTGGGTCTTTGTTTCGTCCAATTCCGAGAATATTTCGTTACTAGGATTTACGAAACCAAAAACAGCAGAAAACGAGAACCGGCACTTCGGCATCTTGTTAATAGGTTAGTTCCAGAAAATGCACGAATATGACATAAAGTGTGCATAAAACATGTAGGTATCATCAATAATATGGCATAGAACATAAGAAATTATCGATATGTCGGAGACGTATCAGCGTCCCTAGGAACATGGTTATCGCACAACAAACAACTTAATAAGAGATAAAGTGCATAAGTACATATTCAATACCACAATAGTTTTTAAGGCTATTTTGTCCCATGAGCTATATATTGAAAAGGCGACTGATGGAAATTTTAAAGGTAGCACTCAAGCAATTTACTTTGGAATGGCGGAGAAATACCATGTAGTAGGTAGGTATGGTGGACACAAATGGCATAGTGGTTGGCTCAAGGATTTTGGATGCATGAGAAGTATTCCCTCTCGATACAAGGCTTAGGCTAGCAAGGTTATTTGAAACAAACACAAGGATGAACCGGTGCAGCAAAACTCACATAAAAGACATATTGTAAACATTATAAGACTCTACACCGTCTTCCTTGTTGTTCAAACTCAATACTAGAAATTATCTAGACCTTAGAGAGACCAATTATGCAAACCAAATTTTAGCAAGCTCTATGTATTTCTTCATTAATGGGTGCAAAGTATATGATGCAAGAGCTTAAACATGAGCACAACAATTGCCAAGTATCAAATTATCCAAGACATTTTATCAATTACTACATGTAGCATTTCCCGTTTCCAACCATATAACAATTAATGAAGCAGTTTCAACCTTCGCCATGAACTTTAAAATCTAAGAACACATGTGTTCATATGAACCAGCGGAGCGTGTCTCTCTCCCACACAAGCATTTATTCAAAAAAAAACAAAAACAAAAACAAAAACAAAAACAAACAGACTCTCCAAGTAAAGTACATAAGATGTGACGGAATAAAAATATAGTTTGAAGGGAGGAACCTGATGAAGAAGGGGATGCCTTGGGCATCCCCAAGCTTAGATGCTTGAGTCTTATTGAAATATGCAGGGATGAACCACGGGGGCATCCCCAAGTTTAGACTCTTCACTCTTCTTGATCATTGTATATCATCCTCCTCTCTTGACCCTTCAAAACTTCCTCCACACCAAACTCGAAACAACTCATTAGAGGGTTAGTGCATAATCAAAAATTCACATGTTCAGAGGTGACACAATCATTCTTAACACTTCTGGACATTGCACAAAGCTACTTGGACATTAATGAAACAAAGAAATCCATCCAATATAGCAAAAGAGGCAATGCGAAATAAAAGGCAGAATCTGTCAAAACAGAACGATCCGTAAAGACGAATTTTAAAGAGGCACCAGACTTGCTCAGATGAAAATGCTCAAATTTAATGAAAGTTGCGTACATATCTGAGGATCATGCACGTAAATTGGCAGATTTTTCTGAGTTACCTACAGAGAGGTGGATCGAAATTCGTGACAGCAAGAAATCTGTTTCTACGCAGTAATCCAAATCTAGTTTCAACCTTACTATCAAAGACTTTACTTGGATCAACAAATGCAATAAAATAAGATAAGGAGAGGTTGCTACAGTAGTAACAACTTCCAAGACACAAATTTAAAATAAAAGTACTGTACCAAAATAAACACATGGGTTATCTCCCAAGAAGTGCTTTCTTTATAGCCATTAAGATGGGCTCAGCAGTTTTAATGATGCACTCGCAAGAAATAGTAGTTGAAGCAAAAGAGAGCATCAAAAGGCAAATTCAAAACAAATTTAAGCCTAACATGCTTCCTATGCATAGGAATCTTGTAAATAAACAAGTTCATGAAGCATGATGCAACAAGCATAGAAAGATAAAACAAGTGTAACTTCAAAAATTTCAGCATATAGAGAGGTGTTTTAGTAACATGAAAACTTCTACAACCATATTTTCCTCTCTCATAATAACTTTCAGTAGCATCATGAGCAAACTCAACAATATAACTATCAAATGAAACATTCTTATCATGAGTCTCATGCATAAAATTATTACTCTCCACATAAGCATAATCAATTTTATTAGTTGTAGTGGGAGCAAATTCAACAAAGTAGCTATCATTATTATTCTCATCATCAAATATAGGAGTCGTATTGTAACCATAATCAAATTTATCCTCCATAACAGGCGGTACTAAAAGACCAATATCATTATAATCATCATAAATAGGAGGCAAAGTATCATCAAAGTAAATTTTCTCCTCAATGCTTGGGGGACTAAAAATATCATGCTCATCAAAGCCAGCTTCCCCAAGCTTGGAATTTTCCATATCATTAGCAACAATGGTGTTCAAAGCGTTCATACTAATATGTTCCATAGGTTTTTTAATTTTTGCATCAAACCATCCATGTATTAAATCAGGAAATAGAATAAGAAGCTCATTGTTGTCCATTATGCCTAACTAGTGTAAACAAGAAACAAAAAGATGCAATTGCAGGATCTAAAGGAAATAGCCTCGAGCACACACACAACGGCAACAGAAAAGTGCTTTACCTGGGACCGGAGTATGAGTGCCTTTTACCTTTCCTCCCCGGCAACGGCGCCAAAAAATAGCTTGATGTCTACGGGTGCTTCTATTCTTGTAGACAGTGTTGGGCCTCCAAGAGCAGAGGTTTGTAGAACAGCAGCAAGTTTCCCTTAAGTGGATCACCCAAGGTTTATCGAACTCGGGGAGGAAGAGGTCAAAGGTATCCCTCTCATGCAACCCTGCAACCACAAAGCAAGAAGTCTCTTGTGTCCCCAACACACCTAATAGGTGCACTAGTTCGGCGAAGCGATAGTGAAATACAAGTGGTATGAATGAATATGAGCAGTAGTAACGGCGCCAGAAAAGTGCTTGCTGGCGTGCAGTTGATGGTAGTAAAATTGCAGGAAGTATAGATACAGTAAAACAGTAAAAAAGTAGCGATAGCAGTATTTAGGAACAAGGCCTAGGGATCATACTTTCACTAGTGGACACTCTCAACATTTATCACATAACAGAATAAATAGATAGATGCTAGACTCTACACCCTCTTGTTGGATGATGAACACCACTAACTGTGTAGGATTACGCGAACCCTCAATGCCGGAGTTAACAAGCTCCACAGTATTCAATGTTCATATTTAAATAACCTTAGAGTGCATGACATATCAACATAACCAAACCAAGTACTAACATAGCATGCACACTGTCACCTTCACACTACGAAAGGAGGAATAGATCACATCAATACTATCATAGCAATAGTTAACTTCATAATCTACAAGAGATCACAATCATAGCCTACGCCAAGTACTACACGATGCACACACTCGTCACCATTACACCGTGCGGGAGGAATAAACTACTTTAATAACATCACTAGAGTAGCACACGGATATATTGTGATACAAAACACATTGCAATCATAAAGAGATATAAATAAGCACTTCACTATGCCATTCATAACAGTGAATAAGTATTCTGTGAAATATAGCCTAAGAGACCCACACGGTGCACACACTATCACCTTTACACACTTGGGACAAGGAGTCTCCGGAGATCACATAAGTAAAACCCACTTGACTAGCATAATGACATCTAGATTACAAGCATCATCATATGAATCTCAATCATGTAAGGCAGCTCATGAGATTATTGTATTGAAGCACATAGGAGAGAGATTGACCACATAGCTACCGGTACAGCCCCGAGCCTCGATGGAGAACTACTCCCTCCTCATGGGAGACAGCAGCGTTGATGGAGATGGCGGTGGTGTCGATGGAGGAGCCTTCCGGGGGCACTTCCCCATCCTGGCGGCGTGCCGGAACAGAGACTCCTGTCCCCCAGATCTTGGCTTCGCGATGGCGGCGGCTCTGGAAGGTTTTCTCTGGTTTCGTCGAACGTGGTAGGGTTTTCACGACGGAGACCTTAAGTAGGCGGAAGGGCAGCCTCGGAGGGGGCCTGGTGGGCCCACACACTAGGGGG
The DNA here is from genome assembly GCF_022539505.1 of Lolium rigidum. Lineage (NCBI taxonomy): Eukaryota > Viridiplantae > Streptophyta > Magnoliopsida > Poales > Poaceae > Lolium > Lolium rigidum. The sequence goes on from NC_061508.1 coordinate 134,894,320, forward strand.
CGCGGCCCCCCCTCTGGCCGCGGCAGGGTGGCGTGTGGGGCCCCCAGGGATTCCCTCTGGCGGCTCTCGGGTGTTCTGGAAGCTTCGTCCAATTATAAGACTCTGCGCGTTGATTTCGTCCAATTCCGAGAATATTTCCTTACTAGGATTTCTGAAACCAAAAACAACAGAAAACAGGAACTGGCACTTCGGCATCTCGTCAATAGGTTAGTTCCGGAAAACGCATAATAATGACATGTAATGTGCATAAAACATGTAGATATCATCAATAATGTGGCATGGAACATAAGAAATTATCGATACGTCGGAGACGTATCAACGACCATCTAGCTACTGCTATGGACCCATAGTCCAGGGGTGAACTACTCACTCATCACTCCGGAGGCGACCATGGCGGTGAAGAGTCCTCCGAGAGATGATTCCCCTCTCCGGCAGGGTGCCGGAGGCGATCTCCTGAATCCCCCGAGATGGGATTGGCGGCGGCGGTGTCTCTGGAAGGTTTTCCGTATCGTGGCTCTCGGTACTGGGGGTTTCGCGACGAATACTATATGTAGGCGGAAGGGCAGGTCAGGGGGCCACACGAGGGCCCCACACGCCAGGGCCGCGCGGCCAGCACCTGGGCCGCGTCGCCCTATTGTGGCGGCGCCTCGTGGCCCCACTTCGTAAGTCCTCCGGTCTTCTGGAAGCTTCGTGTAAAAATAGGCCCCTGGGCGTTGATTTCGTCCAATTCCGAGAATATTTCTTTACTAGGATTTCTGAAACCAAAAACAGCAGAAAACAGCAACTGGCTCTTCGGCATCTCGTTAATAGGTTAGTTCCGGAAAATGCATAAATATGACATAAAGTATGCATAAAACATGTAGATATCATCAATAATGTGGCATGGAACATAAGAAATTATCGATACGTCGGAGACGTATCAATCACCCCTATAATCCAGTAAGTACCTTTCATTTTTGTATTGATATGCTTATCGTGCTGGGAAACAGTTTGTGTTTAACACATTTACTCTCCATATAGATAGGATAACTGGTTTGAAATAAATCATGCTATTTATATGACTGCACGTCTTCGTTCATTTTCCTGCTAGCTTCTCAAACTTCTTCTATTGCATGTCTAATCATTTTTTGTTTGATCATGATCCAATTTAATTGTTCTTCTTAACTTAAATGATCTGGCATTTTATTCCAGCCACATAATGTTTGATTGCTCATGCACTTCCTCATACTATTATGTTTTCTGGATTTCATCCATACATGATAAGAATGTTTTGCTTCGTGAATATGAGTCAGATGATGATTCAATTGGTTATTAGTCCTTGATTCATTGAGTTGACTGATGATTAAAACATATAAACCTTGCCACTTTCTGGCATGCTTGTTGTGGGATATAATGAGCATATTTGTTTTTTGTAAGATTTTCTGATTTCACTGTTGATTAAACCAATGCCACCTTCTGTAGTAGGAAATCCACCTTCAGTGGGTATCATAAATAAGATATGTTGTTTCTTTTTGGCTGACCCATCTTTTATTTTTAGGCACAAAATGGTTCATTTGTTTGTTTCTCCTTCCCTTATATTGGGCTCATGGGTTAAACATTGAAATAATATGTCAGTTTATATGAATCCCAGAATGGCTGCTGTCTAATGTTTCTTAATTGGTCCTGCTCGTTTATATTTGGCACCAAATGGATATATTTCTCGTTTATCTGAGGCATTCCCATGGCTGGCCGATGATTAAAATAATGAAATTTAGGGGGTTGGAGATTCTCCAACTGCACATGTCTGGCTAGTTTTGTCCACATGACCACTTTTGTGGAACTTAAGGGATCTGAAGCACCCCTTCCAAGTGTCAATTTTAATTGACAGACTTCTGTTATGCAATTTCCTGGCTTATTTTATTAGGCACAGACTATCTAGTTACTTGATTTATTTTGTTCATATTTGCCATCCGGTTGCTGTGCCTATTGCAATGGGGTTGATAGCTTGCTTTGTTATATTATGCCTTATGCTTTGTGAAAATCTGCCATCTGTTTTAATGCTTTGCAAAAATCTGTGACAACTAATATGGTTGTTTTCTCAAATTGTATGGTTCTGTAACCTGCACTGTCTTGTATTCAGCCCCTGAATAGAGCAAGGAAGGCAGATGGCAGGGCATGTACATGAAGTGTCCAGGTCTTTCCACAGCACAGCTGTGACAATGCCAATTCATCTGATAGTCAGATGGTATCTACTATCCCAGCCATTCCAGCGCAAACAATCGCTGCCTTTGCACATGAATCAATTGATATAATTCAGCAGCAAAGAGATGAAAGAGATTCAAATATTGACATAACAGTCAATGAGATACATGAATTGAAAAATAGGCAAGCTTGGATTGAGCAGATCCTTAATAATCTACTCTGCAGATCTAATGGAAAGCCAACTGTTACTTGCACTCCGATGAATTGTACCTAAAAGAAATGCAGTTTTGCCGATGATGCCATTTGTATGGCTTGTATCATTTGAGTTATTTCGACTTGTTGTGGTATTTGAGAATTTTTTCTGTTAATGTAACACTTGAGCTTTTTTCCTATTATTGCTATAGTTTGCAATAATTGTAACAAATTTTCAATGTAATGGTTATTTGATCTTGAGCTTTTTTCCTGTTATTGCTATAGTTTGCAATCATTTTAACAAATTTTCAATGTAATGATTATTTGATCTTGCACTCGGCCTTAAACAAAACTACTAGTATGGTCTCACAATTTTTATCATTATACTTTGCAAGATTTAGCGGATGCCCCAAATTCAGAGCATCTCCACCGGCGGCCCCGATAGCGATTTGGGGGCCTGCGTCGTTTTAGGGCTCGCACCGGTGCGCTCCCAACAGCGCCCTCCATTTGGTCGAGCCCAATAGAATCGCCGTCATCCCATGTCGGCCCCTTCGACAAGGGCGCGAATTGGGCACCCCGACTGCCTCGCGGAACGACGGTTTTCTCTGGTGGGGGCGCCTTGTCCACGAGAGGACGGGACGGTTCGCATCGGCCGCGACACGGAAAGGTTGGTCGTCGGCGTTTAAGGTCATGTAAGAGGTAGTTATATGTGATTTTGGTGATGTGGATGAAAAAGAATGAGGAGAGAGAAGGACTATGTGGTGCCGATTCAAAGAAACCGGATCAAGCAGTACAATTGGGACCCATCAGAAATATGACATGCATATTTTACTTACTCCATTGCTGTGTGAACAGGGTATCCTAAAGCAAGTGGCCCACTTCACCAAGCCATGCACATTAAATTATCAATTTCCATCACAGATGAGTCGAACCAAATTGTTGGTTCGCTTTTCCTGTCAGAACCTATGCATCGATGCTCTGTTATGCGTGGAACCGATTCAATGGACATTTTGGTTCGCTTTTTATACACATAGTGCATGGTCTAAAGTTACAGACAGTCTGTAGGCTTCTTACAAACAGCTTACAGACACCATTTTTGTTGTTGTATGAAGGGTGTCTATAACTTATACTCATATATAGCTATGACTAAAAATAGATAACTTACAGATAGACTGTTGTATACACTGTCTATAGCATTGTCTATAGATGACATGGAGTAGTATTACAGACAACATCCGTCTAAATCAATGTACATGCCCTAATGGCCTCCCGCGTGGAAACCGAGGCAGCGACTGGCCACGAGGGCAGCGACTGGCCATGCGGCGTCCAGTCGCCTTAAATGTGGGCAGTTGCTACCGCTAGATAGGACGTACGCCGTCCACCACCGCCGCTCCATTCTCTACTCTCCACATCAAGATGACCGCCGTCTGAAGACCACCTACTCGATGCTTGGCCTCAACGGCCGCGCGCTGCCTCCACCACCACCGGAGCCGCAGCCGGAGCCGCAGGCCGACGACGAGCACAGCTCCGACGAGGACGAGGCCCCACGGTTCGAGGCGTGGCACGATGTCTATGTAGCAGAAGCGGAAGCAGAGGTGGCGGAGGAGGCACCGCAGTAGGGCGAGCCGCCGCAGGCCCCCGCCGACCCGGAGCAGGCGGCGATCCTCGCGTCGCTGAACGCACAACGATACCAGCAGTTCAGGGAGGAGGAGCGCGAGTTCTTCAACGACGTGAACCTCGAGCACGTCCTCGAGATATCGCGCCAGCGAGCGGCCACGGAGGAGGCGGGACGCCACCTCATGGAGGCAGAGCGACAAAAGCTCGCAGAGCTCAACGCTCATCGCAACTACGACGCGTTCGCTCGCCAGCAGGCGAGGCGCGCAGAGATCGAAGCTTCTCGGGAAAGGCTGGAAGCGCGGGGACAGCGCCGCCGGCAAGCCCCTGCGACGCCGGCCGCCATGCTCCACCGCCAGATGCGCGAAGCAACGGAGGAGAAGCGGGCATGGACACAGGCGGCAATGGCGAAAAACAACGACGTGGCAGGGCCGTCGAGCGCCCCAACCGACGGCCAGTAGACCAGGATTAAGTTTATGTTTAGTTATGTTTAAATTCGAACTACTTTGGTATAAATTTCGTATGAATTTGGGTTTTTAGATGTCAATTTAAATTTTAAAATCTATCGGGGCTGCCGTTTTGGGGCCGCCGGTGTGGGAGCAGCGTCCCCAAGGATGTTGTGCCGGTGGAGATGCTCTTATAGATAGATCATGATCATGGTAACAGAAAAAATCGTCAACGTGATGATGATTTGATGTTGCACTCGACCTTGAACATAAGTACTAGTACGGTCTCACAATTTTTTTAATCATTATACTTTGCAACATTTAGCAGGTGCGCTAAATTCAGACATAGATCATGATCATGGTAAAAAAATTTCAACATGATGATGATTTGATGTTGCACTCGGGCTTGAACAGAAGTACTAGTACGGTCACTCAAAATTTTAGCACTATACTTTGCAACGGATGCACCAATTTCAGAGATAGATCATGATCATGGTAACAAATTTTCAACGTGATGATGGTTTGATGTTGCACTCGGCCTTGAACTGAAATACTAGTTCTCACAATTTTTTATCATTATAATTTGCAAGATCTAGCGGATGAGCCAATTTCAGAGATAGATGATGATATTGGTAGTAACCGGTATTTAATGTGATGATGATTTGATTTTGCACTCGGCCTTGAACAGAGGTACTAGTACGGTCTCACCATTTTTTATCATTATAGTTGGACCTTAGCCAAATTCAAAATCTCATGGCGGCAAAACTTCCCGCCCACAAAATACAAAAATTTCACACGCTTCCAAATTCCCATTCTACCCCTGTGGAGATGACAGCAAAGTCGGTTGGTGGGGGGGTATGCCCGTCATTTTTTCGATCACCACCTCCCTAGCCCGGAAACCCTCCCAAAAAAAATTCATTTCCCTCAGACCACCCATCGGAACTTCCCAAGTCCCTCTCTCTCCCACCTCCACGACCACCGGACTGGAACATCCCCGCCGGACTTCCCTCGCCTACCCGAGGCCTCGCGATCCTCGTCATCCGGCTGCCTGCCGGAGCCACTTCATCGACGCCGTCATCAACCGGACCGGATCATCCCCGCCGAACCTCGAAACCATATGCTCATCCAGCAGTCTACCGCAGTCGCTTCAGCTGCGGTATCGTCCACCCCACCGGAGCCGCTTCGCCGGATCCGTCTTCCACCGCATCGGATCTTGCTCACCGACACCGCTGTGCATGAACCGGATCTGCTTCACCGGCGTCGTGCATGATCTAAACTCTTCTACTGTCACTTTTCTATTGCTTTCCTGCAAGTTTTTGTTTAATCTTGCGGGAACCTGTTTGTGCTAATGACGCGCCGTTACGTTTTTGCAGATGAGATGAGTAACCATGAAGTGTAATGGCCGTCTCTCCAACCCCAAGTAGCACATGTAGCGTACTTCATCACCGGATCTATCAACCCCAGGAAGATCTGATGTGACTCCCACAAGTGCTTCTCCTAATGTAAGTCCCTTGTTTTAGCGCCATGTTCTGGGTTCAGATGCTTGTTTGTCTGAAGCTCTTTTAGTTCATTCCTAGATATGACCGTAACACCTTGCTATTTTCTAGTTCATTGCTAACTTTATGCGATTGAACATTTTCGTTTGCATTCCCTGCTCTGTAGATGTAGCCATCATAACTTCTATCTTGCTCAGTCGTTGTTACAAAAATTATAGGCTGCTACTATTTTGTTCATGCCAATCTTGTTCTCCCTGAACATGTTGGTTTGCATTCCCTGTACTACAGGTGATGCCATTGTTATTTCTATCTACTTTGTCGTAAGCTAACAAAGTAACTGCCTGCTATTAGTTCCTGCATCGTAACTTTTATATTTGGTTTACATTCCCTGCTCTATAGCTTTTGGCATCGTAACTTCTATATTTGGTTTACATTCCCTGCTCTATAGATCTAGCCATCATAACTTTTTCTTGCTCAGTCGTTGTTAAAAATTATGGCCTGCTACTATGTTGTTTGTGCCAATTTTTTACTCCATGAACATGTTGGCTTGCATTCCATGTACTACAGGTGATGTCATTGTTTTGTATCTAGTTCATTGTAAGCTAACAAAGTAAGAACTTAGTTTGGCATGATATCACTATGCTATCTAGCCTGTAGTACAAATAAACTTGTCATACTACTAGATAATAATTTTGTGTGCCATCTTGTTCTTCAAAAGCTACATTATTGACTTGTTTCTCTGACTTGGCATGACGCTCACATATGGAATGTTGAACATATTGGTTTGCATTCCCTCTTATACAAGTTCACAGGTGATCCCACTATATTTTGTATCTGGTCCATCCTAAGCTCCAGCATTAACTATCCTCTATGTGTTGCTCATTACAAGTTTATATCCCGAAACATCTTGATTTGCATCCCCTTCACTATAAGTTCGGGAGTATTATTTAGTTCACGGCCAATTTGAAGTAATTGCACTTGGCACATGTTGGTTCACATTCCCTCCTCTTTAGCTTTTGCCATCGTAACTTCTATTTTTGGTTTACATTCCCTGCTCTGTAGATGTAGCCATCATAACTTCATCTTGCTCAGTCGTTGTTACAAAATTTATAGCCTGCTACTATGTTGTTCATGCCAATTTTGTACTCCCTGAACATGTTGGTTTGCATTGGACTCAACAGTAGTAAGTCTGCTGTTTCATTTTAACGTGCTCTATTATATTGGCTGTTGGTATGCGGCATGCACCCTTTGTTTGCTTATTGTGCGCATTACAATGATCTTGTTATAACGATGAAATGATGAGTTCCAAATTCTTTGGCAAACAATATTGTAGTGTCTTTGCCTTTCCATTGTTGCTGTCTTAACTTGTAATGTCTTTGTTTCAGATATAGGTGGTGCATGGACAACTTAAAAGATCGCCGAATGGCTTCATTGAATTGCTAAGTTTAATTACCATTCAATTTCTCTGGGTTCTGTAATATTTTTTCAAAGCCTTGCAGCTGATGTAATATTTAGTTAGTTTTTATAGTTCTTTCGCGCATTTTTTCTATGGTGCTCGTGGTAAGTGAGGCTATCCGACAGAAATCATGTGCTGCGTAAATATTCTCAGTATCTAAATCACAAATTCCCATCCCTTAAACGCCCCAATTAAGCGAAATCACATATGTGCCGACACGCAAAATCCTAAAGCGCCTATTATGCCGGCATATAAACAACAACTAAACGGGCTGGCCCACTACTTATTGGGCCAGCCCACTTGATTTATGGTGGACCCCACCCTCTAATGGGCCGGCCTTGTAACAGAAAAGTGGGCCCCACAGGCTTATTGGGCCGGCCTGCTAATTCGTCGGGCCAGCCCACCTGATTTACAGTGGACCCCACATACTAATTGGGCCGGCCCGTTAGCACGATATTGGCCCCACAAGCTTATTGGGCCGGCCCACTAACTTGTTGGGCCAGCCCAATAGCTTTTGTGGTGGACCCCACATACTAAATGGGCCGGCCCTTTAACAGGGAAGTGGGACCCACCTGTGTTTTTGGCCTGACCCACTATCTTGCTGGGCCGACCCACTTGATATAAGGTGGACCCCACATACTAAATGGACCGGCCCTTCAACAGGAAAGTGGAACCCACCTATGTTTTTGGCCCGACCCACTTGCTATATGGTGGACCCCACATACTAAATGGGCCGGACCTTTAACAGGGATGTGGGACCCACCTGTGTTTTTGGCCCGACCCACTTTCTTGTTGGGCCAGCCCACTTGCTATATGGTGGACCCCACATACTAAATGGGCCGGCCCTTTAACAGGAAAGTGGGACCCACCTGTGTTTTTGGCCCGGCCCACTATCTTGTTGGGCCGGCCCACTTGCTACATGGTGGACCCCACGTACTAAATGGGTCAGCCCTTTAACATTAATGTGGGACCCACCTGTGTTTTTGGCCCGGCCCACTGGCTTGTTGGGCCAGCCCATTTGATCTATTGTGGACCCCACGTACTAAATGGGCCGGCCCGATAGCAGGATAGTGGGACCCACATGCTAATTGGGCCGGCCCAATAACTTCTTGGGCCGGCCCACTTGCTTTAAGGTGGACCCCACTTGGTAAATGGGCCAGCCCGATAATAGGAAAGTGGGTCCCGCATGTCTTGTGGGCCGGCCCTTTTCCCTGTTGACCGGTCAAACGAGTGCTTTCGGCCCGGCCCACATGCTTAGTGGGCCGGCCCATTAAAGTTTTGACCGATCAACCTTAGAGGTTAGGCCCGGCCCACGTAACTAATGGACCAGCCCGGCTATATAGTTGACCGGTCAAACTAAGTCAGCTGGCCCGGCCCGCAAACTTAATGGGCCGGCCCGCTTAAGACGTGGCAGGCCTCGTGTGGGCCTACCATCTACCACGGGGTTTCAGCCGGTTAACGCCGTTAACTGCCAGTTAACGGCGTCTGCCACGTGTTAGTTTGCATGACGTCAGCAGTCAACGGGCTCCCGGAAACACTTCTGCAACGGTCCGATTTTCCGTGGCGGAAGGGTGCCCAAGCGCGACGGACCGAAAAAATCATCATAGGACTTTGCCTGACGCAGTTTCGACAACAGAACCCATATCGTCGGGTTAGGCCCATAGGCGGCGAAAAATACCCATTAGCGGACGATTTTGGGACGTTGTCTATCAGAACTTTTCTTGTAGTGTTAAGCGGCAGCGCGCAAGCACTAAAAACCTATAGAGACACTCTACAACATTCGTCTAATCAGAGAAGATGAGAGAGCGCATAAACTAACAGTTCTATACTCTGCAAACATAACACAGCCAATGTGTTCCCCTTCGCAAAGAAGTACTGGCAAAGGCACCCACATTGTTGACAAGTTTTAACCAGGTATTATTTAAGTTGTTTTATCTTACTATGCAAGTTATTAGTATTGAAACAACAGGTGTAAGTTGTCTATGGTCGAGTCATACAGCTCCAAGTCGTCCATAACCGCGGACACGGCTTATCGATAAGATTGTAACCCTGTAGGGGGGCCCAAATGTGCCCACACGCACGATCAACCCACTTACGACAGGTGGGTATCACGACACGCACTCTCCTTCACTACAACAATGTCCAGGAAGCCACCTAACTAAGTTAGCCCGTTTCAGAGCCCGATCAAAACTCTGAGGCGGACCTAGCTGTTGCGAGAACGGCTAAGAGGATCAGAGCCAACTAGAGGATGACCTCTTAACAATACGTGCCGCACCTACGGACGTGCAAGAGACAACGGGAATACAAGGCACACATGGCTTCCCCAAAAGTAATAGCATATCATCTGATTACAAAGAAACAAGCTCGGACGCCCGAGAGAAAGAAAGCATTCAAACTAATTGTGGCCACTGGACAAAGCTGTAGATTCCGGCAGTGGTCGAGGGGAGACCCGGTAAGCATACCCACGTGTGGTTAGAGCGCTCAGTCTCGGAACGGATAACAAGAACTCGGGGTCCTAAGATATTTAGGAAACACAAGTGAGCCGTCACAAAACGATCAGCTGACCCACCGATGTCTCCGCTAAACAATTTTCAACAACTAAAGTAACCATGATTCTTCCCAACATATAAATCGAGAAGATAACAATAACGGTAACGAGATAAAACAGCACTAGCATGCACTACGACTCGCAAGTCAGACCCGATAACCAAACAATAGCTGTAGGAGGTGGTGGTGGCAATATGGGCTGCTTGAGATAACATGTGGATAGGACACGTGACAAGAACGCAACTTAAGGCTAGCATGAGGGAGAAGGCAAAATAAAAATAGGTGAGCGACTCCTGCAGGGACAAGAGTATAGGGGAAATGCTTGCCTGTTAAAGCTTGCCGAGGAACATCCGGAGAACTCATCGGAGAACTCGTCGTATCTCACATCAACACTTCGTGATCCTATCCGGGAAGAAGCAGATGCTGGAACACACACAATGTATGCAAGTCTTACTACTACGGATAAAGAAGATCCAGCATGATCAAGATGATATGCATGACCTGGCAAAGATGATGCGATGCAATTTATCCATTTAAGCGGAACCGGAATCCCGACACACAAATTAGGTTGGAGTTGCATTTTCTACCGACAAAGTTAAGTGTTGATTAGCATGGCATAACATGTCAGGGGTGCTCTACTCAAAATTAAATGGAACCGGGACGAAATATTAATCCCGCACAATTCCATATTTAGCCATAGGTGTATCGCTATTTATCCGAACCCACATATGCTATGTGACGCAACATGATATGATTGATGTTGATGCACAAGATAGATGCAACAAGTTATATGGGCATTTATAAAATAGGTTGGTTAGGCTTGGGGGCTCACGGTAACAAGGATGGTCGCCGGATTCGGATTCGGAGAGGAAGAAGATGAAGCGAGGTCTCGGACTTTGAATCCGTGAAGGAGAACCTGGATTGTCGGTGGCGAACTTGGTTTGGCGCCTTGGGGTTTTCGTCTTCAACAGTCGGTGTCGAACTTGACATGGAGCCGAACCGAGCGAAGGTGGCGGTCTTGGTTTCGCGAGAAGAGCTCGATCATTTTCACACAACATCTTCACCTCAGCACCCAAGAGCATCATGCGATCAGCTGCGTCGGAAGAACTTGGCTGCGTGCACAGATTGAACCACATCACTCACTTGAACAAGAACATCACCAACTTCAACACGATTATCTCAACAGCACACGTGCACCAACATCTCCACAGCACAACACCAAAACCATCGAGTTACAAGGTGGGGTCGACCGGGAGCTGCCGTGTGCACGCGGGCGAGGTCGAACAGCGGAGCCAAGCAGCCGGCGCTGAGGTGGTTGACGGGGGCAGGGGCGGCCACTCGCGCACGGGAAGATCTTGGGCGTCCCTCCGCTACGTTGGGGACGCGGGTCGAGGGAGGATGAGTGAAGGGGAGGGAGCAGGGCGAACGCGAGGAGGCGCCTGGCACGAGGGTGCAGCGTAGAGGAGGAGCTCGCAGAGGCAGGGAGGTGGCGCCGTTGTGGTCCCTGGCGGTGTAGAAGGAGGAGGCCGCGGCGCGGCGCGGCGGCGTCGTGGCCCTTGGCGGCGCCGGAGCTCGGGGATGCGGCGTCGAAGAGGAGCGGCGAGGCGCGCTCGACGCGGGCGGGCGGCGGCCAGAGGAGGATGGGGCGGCGCGACGCGCTTGAGGAGGCAGAGGGGTGCGTGGCCGGAGTGGTGAGAGGTGGCGCGTCGGGCGCGGCACGCAAGCGAGGAAGCTCGGGGTCGAGGAGAGGGAGGGGAGAGGAAGAGAGGAGCGTGCGGCGATGGGATGGTTGGTGGAGGGACCGGAGGGAGAAAAAAGAAGGAGGAGGGGTTTCTTTGCAAAACGGCTAGGTCCGGCGGCGGGGGTATGGCGTGCAAAAGTGCCAGGACACCGGTTGGGAAGGTTAGGGTTTGGGGATAGGTGGCCTTGGGCCGCCTGGGAGGCACCCGGCTGGGCCTTGGTTTGGCCTAGCCGTTGGGAGGCTTCTCCCTCTTTTTTTATTTTATTTATTGAAACAATTTTCTGGTTTTTTATTTCTTAGTTGTTTTAATACCATTTTAAAATAGTTTAGGACCACATGAAATACCATAAACATATAGTTTTAGTTTGAGGATAAAGAGGGAATAATTTTGACAATAAAATAATGTTTTAATAAAATAATTTTGTAGGCAAAATATGCATGGTGACATGAGGATGCATAAAAGAAAAGTGTAAGGGTATTTTACCCTTATCCATTATTTTGGTAACAATGACACCATGCTAGAGTACTTGGCCTAATATGTTTATAAGGATAATCTCAGGTATTAGGCAAAGAGGCACAAATGGTGTATCAAAGGAACAAGAAGGCTAAAGGAGACCCCCCACTTCAACAACAATGGAAAAGGGGTCTACAGCAGAAATCCGGTCTGCTGCCCGGTCAAACCGGCCCAGCGACCGGCCAGTCCGGCGTGCTGCTCAGTCAACCGGTCGCCAACCGGGGCGAGTCCGGCACACGGCCCGGTCGACCGGTCGCCAACCGGGCCCCAAACAAGGACATAGAAGATCCGGTTGCCGACCGGTCAGCCGGCCTACAGACCGGAGAGTCCGGCGTGCGGCCCGGTCGACCGGTCGCCAACCGGGTGCCAACCGGCCGCCAACCGGAGGAGCTCCAGGACGACGCGAAGTGAATCCGGTCTCTGGTCCGGTCCGACTGGACTCTGCACCGGGCAATCCGGTCTGTGGTCCGGTTGACCGGGTTTGTCGAGAGAAAGCTGAGGTGGCAAGTGACCAACGGCCATATTTTGAAGAACACTATAAATAGGCCTTCTCCTACCTCTGAACAGTTAGGCACTACACTACAAGCTGTTCTTGAGCTCTCTCTCTCTCTTACTCCATTGCTAGAAACACCAAAGCCTCAGATCTCCCTCCTCCTCCACCCAAACTCAAATCCCTCCGGGGAATCGTTAGAGGAGGACCTGATCTACCTTTCTACCAAGCCAAATCTCATTCCCCCTTGTATTCATCGAGAAGCTTGCTTCCTACGGTTCCTTGGAAAACCTAGGTGGACAAGAGGAGTCCGGAAGCATCCGGGCTGTGGATTTGCTCCGGGCAAGATTGTGAAGGTTTGGAGGCTACCTCAAAGTCTACCACAAGTGAGTGAGCTATTCCTTCGTGGGATAGGCTCCGGAGAATAGGGTGAGCCTTCGTGGCGTGGGGAATCTTTCGTGGGATCTCCACCCCTCCAAATGTGACGTACCTTGTTGCAAAGCAAGGGAACACGGGAATCCATCCTCGTCTCCGTGTGCTATCGGTTATCTCTAACCGAACTCCTTACTTGTGATTTAACTGCCTGTGAGAGCCTTCGTGCTCGAGTTAGTTGTATCCTCATATAGGTTGCTTCACCTAGTTTGCATTAGGCTCACCTTTATATTCCGCAAAGCCTAATATTGCAAAGAAAGAATTAAAACTTGTAGAAACCTATTCACCCCCCTCTAGGTTTACCATCTCTATACTTTCAATTGGTATCAGAGCATGGACTCTTATTAAGGGCTTCACCGCCTTAAGAGTGAGATGGTAAACTCTTCGAGGGTCTAGATGACGACTCTAACCTTTCGGTTAAAGAGATGAAATCTAGACTCTTGGCATATGATGCCGAGAAGAAGAAGAAGGAGGATGAGCTACAAAACCAAATGACAGAAATGTCTGCCATGCTTAAGAACTTGACTAGTGGACCTCCTCCTAGTGCGGCTTCGGCCTCTCTAGGGAATTTCCATGAAGTTAATCATGACTATCCCAAAAACACTTCACCCATGCCTCATATAAACCATAGTGGGAATGTTCCCCATTTTGATGGAACTCACTTTCCTTTTTGGAAATCTTCTATGGAATCTCATATTCGCAGCTGAAGTGTGGAGTTATGGGAGATCATTGTTCATGGATACCGGGAGCCACAAGATCCCATTCGGTTGACCTCCACCGAATTCTACAACTGTCAACTCAATGCCTCCGCACGTGACAAGATTAGAAGTGGCATCAACCGCAAGATTCTTGATCAAGTCAATGACATCGACTCCGCTAAGGAGTTGTGGGATCGGATCGTAGTACTCCAAGAGGGAACCGATTTGATCCAATCAGCTCTTTATGAGACCGCAAAGCAAGAGGCTCACCAGTTCATGATTCGAGATGGAGAATCCGTGGCCGATGCCTATGCTAGGCTTGGTGCTCTTAGAGTAAGAGTCAAGGGACTTGGTGTTGAGAAGTACAATGATGGCTTCGAGATGAATGAAGCATTCATAAAGTCCAAGGTCATTGCTATGATTGCCGTCAAGCAAGAAGACACCAACCTTGCACTCAACTTGCGAATCATGACCAAGAGTGCCGATCTCAACTCCGATGATCTAGTCTCCTATGTGGCCGCCAATGAAAACATGGCCAAAGCGGGAAAGAGGCTCATGGCAATGAACCGTGTTGATGAAGCCTCACACAACCATGAAGCGTCACACAACCTTGCTCTCAAAGCTAGGGCCGATCATGGAAGCAAAGAAGACTATGAAATTGAAGAAGAAGAAGAAGAGATGACTTCAACTAGTGACATTGCTACCGACTTTGCTTTCTTTGCCAAGAAATACAAGGCAAAGTTCCCAATGCTCCTCAATGACAAGAAGACGAAGAGAACTTGCTACAATTGTGATGAAGATAGCCACTTTGCAAATGAGTGCCCTTATGAGAAAAGGGTAGACAAGCCAAGATTCATCAAAGGGGTCAAGCCAAGATTGAAGCCAAACCCAATCAACGATCGATACAAGAAGAACAAGGGAAGAGCCTTTGTTGGGGCCGAGTACTTGTCCGATGATGAAGAGGAAGATGAGGAGAAGGAGGCCGGGGTGGCCGGCTTGGCTTTCTCTAAGCCCGGGTCACTCTTCACATATGACTACTCCGAGGACTACTCCACGGAGAATGATGTTGGTTCTTCCTTCATGGCTAGAACAACTCAAGATGATGACTCCGATGACTCTCCCTCCTCTACAATCGTTGGGTCGTGTATTATGGGAAGGGAAACCAAGGTAATGGAACCTCCACATTCCCTATCTAGTGTTCTTGATGATGAAAACGAAAATCAAGAAGAATTAATTGTGCTTAAGGAACTCTATGATGTTAGATGCACCCTTCGTGGTGAAGCTCTTGTCAAGTTTGATTTCTTGATGGACTCACTCAAGGAAAAGGATGAGTCCATTGAGGAATTAGAATATCATTTGAATGATAAGGAACGGAGATTCAATCTCCTAAGACAAGAGCTAAAAACCGAAAGGTGCATATCTCAAGGTCTTAAGCAACAAATTGAAACTTATGAACTTGATAAAATTAAGGACCTAGAAACTATTGATAGGGCTCAATCTTTGACTCAAGTGCTCCATACCTCAAAGGAGGAACTTGAAGTTGCTCATGCTTCTCTCACTATGGATCTTGACCACCTTGAAAGCGCTAACAAGCTTGTTAAGGATGAGCTCAAGAAACTTGGAGAGAACCATGACCTACTCCAAGAAACCTACACAAAAGCACTTGAATCAATGAAGGATGCCATTGTTGTTGAAAAGCATGCTAGTTCCCCTACCTCTTTTACTAGTGAGCATGCTAAGCTTGTTGAGGAACATGTTCGTTTACAAGAGGAACTCTCTTTGCATGTTGAGACCAATGCATATCTTGAATCCTTGGTGACTAAATATGGTCTCGACTATCATCCTAATGAATCCTCTTGTGAGCATGCATCTATTCTTGAGGAAAATGTTAGGTTAACAAAGGAACTTGCAAAGTTCACCACCACCAAGAACAAGATGGGATTGGATGACCTCTTGAGTAAGCAAAGGTCAAACAATCAAAAGTTTGGACTTGGATATGTTCCCAAGTCTCACAAGAAGAAGAACTACAACAAGGAGAAACCCGCTCAAGATAAGAACAAGAAGGTCACTAATAATGGCAAAGCCTCAAAGGGCAAAGCCACTAGTGGTGACCGCACGGAGCAAACGATCACTATTCATTATTTGTTGATTATTATGGTGATGTATATGCTAACTATGTTGGCCCTCCTAATGGCTATGCTTATAGAGGGTACTCAATTTGGGTACCAAAAGATATTGTTTCCATTGCAAAGGAACCCATTAATCGATGGGTTCCTAAATCCTCTATTTGATTTTGTAGGGGTATTCCTCCGGTGGTCCAAAATGGGTGTTTGATAGTGGATGCACAAATCATATGACCGGAGGAAGAGGTGTGCTTGATCAATTCATTGAAGATATCAACAAGAAGTCAAGCATTACCTTTGGTGATAACTCAAAGGGAAAGGTACTTGGGTATGGCAAGGTAGCAATCTCTAAGGACTTGTGCCTTGAGACGGTTATGCTTGTTGAATCCCTTGGCTAGAACTTACTCTCTATATATCATCTTGCCGATGTCGGTTACAATTCATATTTTACTAGTTATTGTGTGAAAGTCTTTAGGAGTGGCAATCTCAAATTGGTCCTCGTTGGATATGTGGAGAACAACCTTTATGTGGTTGACCTCTCGAAAGAGAGCTCCTCTCACTCCACATGTCTAATGGCGACCAAGCATGACGAAGGTTGGTTGTGGCATCGCCGCCTTGGTCATTTCAACATGAGGAATCTCAAACAACTCCTAAAGGGTGAACACATTGTGGGACTAACCGGCATTTCTTTTGAGGAAGATCGTGTTTGCAGTGCATGTGCAGCCGGAAAGCAACTCAAGAAGAGACATCCTATCAAGAGTGTCGTCACCACATCTAGGCCTTTGGAGCTCCTCCATTTGGATCTCTTTGGGCCATCACATTATGATACTCTTGGTGGGAGCAAGTATGGACTTGTCATTGTTGATGACTACTCAAGATACTCTTGGGTCTTCCTCCTTAAGTCTAAGGATGAGACCCATAGGGAGTTCATCATCTTCGCCAAGAAAGCTCAACGTATGTATGAATCCGAGATCAAGGCGATAAGAACCGACAATGGCACCGAGTTCAAGAACTACACCATGCGAGAGTTTGTCGATGATGAGGGCATCAAGCATGAGTTTTCGGCGCCATACACCCCTCAACAAAATGGTGTTGTTGAAAGGAAGAACCGGACTATCATTGAGATGGAAGAACCATGTTGAGTGAATTCAACTCACCCCACAACTTTTGGGGAGAAGCCATCTCTATGGCCGTCCACTACTCCAACCGGCTCTTCCTCCGTCCCCTCCACAACAAAACTCCATACGAGCTTCTTACCGGTAACAAGCCTAATGTCATGTACATTCGTGTCTTTGGATGCAAATGCCTTGTTAAGAACAACAAAGGAAAGCTCGGTAAATTTGAAACTAGAACCATAGAGGGCATATTTGTTGGTTATGCGGAGAACTCTCACGCCTATAGATACTACAACCGGTCCACCGGGACTATTGAAGTATCTTTTGACGTGGAGTTCTTGGAGGATAATGGCTCCCAAGTGGAGCAATTTGTTCCATGTGTTGCAGGGAATGATGATGATCCATCTAGTGCCATCAAGCATATGGGCATTGGACACATTCGGCCCATGGAAATTCATAATGATGATCAAGATGATGGAATAGAAGTATCAAGCACGACTCAAGTGGAGCCTAGCTCAACTCAAGCCGAACCATCAAGTGCAACTCAAGAACCATCCTCCACTCAAGATGAGGCACATTCCGAAGAACAAGAAGAAAGTCCTCATTCCACGGAGCAAGACCATGATGATGATCAAGAAACATCCTCAACTCATGATCAAGCTCAAGTGGTCCCTCATGATCAAGCACTAGCGAGAGATGAATTCATTCATCATGAAGGAACCATTCGGAAGATCAAGGCCGCTACAAGGGCAAGTGACATGAAAGTAGATCATGTCCTTGGTAGCATCTCAAGGGGAGTGGTAACTCGTAAACACCATGCATTACTTATCACTTATTGTCAACACCATGCTTTTGTGTCTAGTTTTGAACCACTCAAGGTACATGAAGCCTTGGTTGATCCGGATTGGGTAATTGCCATGCAAGAAGAATTGGAGTGTTTCACTCGTAATGAAGTGTGGTCTCTAGTTGAGAGACCCAAAGATCATCGCATCAATGTTATTGGGACCAAATGGGTATTCAAGAACAAGCAAGATGAGAATGGCATTGTCATACGAAACAAAGCAAGGTTAGTGGCGCAAGGGTTTGCCCAAATAGAAGGTATGGATTTTGAGGATACCTTTGCGCCAGTAGCCCGTCTTGAAGCTATTCGTATTTTGCTTGCATTTGCATCTTTCCACAATTTCAAACTATATCAAATGGATGTGAAAAGTGCATTTTTGAATGGTCCCCTAAAAGAAACCGCATATGTGGCTCAACCCCCGGGTTTCGAAGACCCATGCCGACCCAACCACGTGTATTTACTCCATAAGGCACTCTACGGTCTCAAGCAAGCTCCACGTGCTTGGCATGAGTTCCTTAGGGATTTCTTACTACATGATGGGTTTTGCATGGGCACGGTCGATTCCACCCTTTTCACCAAACGGGTTAAAGGGGGTGGCCTATTTATATGTCAAATATATGTTGATGATATTATCTTTGGTGGAACTAACCCCAATCATAACAAAGCTTTTGAGCTATTGATGACTAGGATATTTGAGATGTCCATGATGGGAGAGTTGAAGTTCTTCCTTGGCTTCCAAGTGAGGCAACTTGCAAAAGGCACCTTCATCTCTCAAGAAAAGTATGTGAAGGACATGCTCAAGAAATTCAACATGACCAATGCAAGCCCAATGAAGACACCCATGCCCGTAAAGGGGCAACTTGGCTCATGTGACGGTGAGAAGGATGTGGACATAAAGGTATACCGCTCCATGATAGGATCCTTGCTCTACCTTTGTGCCTCTAGGCCGGATATCATGCTAAGTGTAGGGATGTGTGCTTGTTTTCAATCCGCTCCCAAGGAGAGCCATTTAATGGAGGTCAAACAGATTCTAAGATACCTTGTTCTCACTCCTACTCTCGGGCTATGGAATCCAAAGGGGTCAAACTTTGAACTCATTGGCTATTCGGATTCCGATTGGGCCGGTGATAAGGTTGACCGGAAGTCTACCTCCGGGGCTTGCCAATTTATTGTTCGGTCATTGGTGAGTTGGTCATCCAAGAAACAAAACTCCACCGCTTTATCCACTGCCGAAGCCGAATACATATCCGCGGCATCTTGTTGCATTCAATTGTTATGGATGAAGCAAACCTTGAAAGACTATGGTGTGTCTCTTGGTACGGTGCCTCTTCTTTGTGACAATGAAAGTGCAATTAAGATCGCCAATAACCCGGTTCAACATTGTTGCACCAAACATATTGACATTCGCCATCACTTCCTACATGATCATGTTGCCAATAAGGATATTCATCTCACTCATGTGGGAACAACCTACCAATTGGCGGATATTTTCACTAAGCCTTTGGATGAAGCCCGCTTTGTTAACTTGAGAGGAGAACTTGGTATTCTTGATCCTAAAAACTTGGATTGATTAACTTCTTGCACTATATTCTTGCATTTATCTTGCTATCTAGCTTAGAGGAATAGCACATATGGGGATAGTCATCCCACCATGTCTTGGTATGATGCATACCTATGTGTGCAACATAAATAGACCCAACGTCATTATATGGACCCAAGCATGTCTCTTCGAGGTCTCATGACATTTGCGCTTTCACATAGGGGGAGTAATCCCCCGCCCCTCATTGAGCCTTCATTACAACTTGATTTGACTATATAAGGCCAAATGATCTTATTGCAAAAAAAATATTTAAAAAATGACTTATGATTCTTGATATATATTTCGAATCATGCCCATTGTTGCTATTTACATCTTGTTTGGATTTTCTCTCCAATGGGTATGCCTAGAGAACTTTGTGTTTCCAACCCCATGTCTATGCTTATCTCATCATCATCTATCTATCTATATGTACATGTCATCATCTGAGCATTCACACACATTTACACAAAGCATAGGGGCACAACGAGGCAAAAACGAGACAAAACTGGGTGGCCGGCCTCTGGGCCGGATCAGCCGGCGCCAGGTCCGATCGACCGGGCGCCCGACCGGCCGTGCGGCTTATATGTGTGGGAGAGGATACCCCTTGGGGGTCTTCTTCCTCATTACCCCCCAACCTCCACACCTCCATTGCCGCCGCCCCCATCACCTCCACCATGCTCTAGGGCCTTCCCACCACAAGAAATCTCTCAAACTCCACCAAACCATAGATCGGGGCCCTTGGAGCAACTCCACCAAAGGATTTGGTCCCTCTCAAGCTATTTTGGGAAATCTTGGAGTTCTTGGGTTTCAAGCCCTACCTAGTGTTCTTCTTGCTCTCTTGATCAAGAAGGACCATGTCTTCGGGTAATGTGATCTTCCTTTCTCCCTATTCTCTAGTCCTCATCACACATTGCAAATTCTTGGCAAAGATTTGGGGAAATTTTAGGGTTAGGGTTAGGGTTTGTAAGTCCTCATGCCTTTAGAGTGTCTCAAAACACAATGCACTTAATCCGCTCTATTGCTATAGTCTATATTCAAGTTTATGAGTTTTTGCATGATTTTGTGGTACAAAATCTGGGCACAACTTCACAATTCGACAGATCCGTTCACCAGCCCGGTCAACCGGCCGCTCAACCGGCCGGCCCGGCGTGCGGCCCGGTCAACCGGTCGCCAACCGGCTCGTCCGGTCTGCAGCCCGGTTGGACCGGCCTGTGCGCCGGATCGCCCAGTTTTCACACAATCTCATCAATACACTTGGATATATGCTATGTTTTTTTGGCTTCCCTCTTATTGATGACATGTACACTTACCCCACTACTATCATCGCTCTATTTTCTCATTCACAGGTAGTTGGAGTGGTGAGGCACGTGGCAATGTTGCCAAGAGAGGACGGACTACTGACAATCCTCCCCGCCGTTCTAGTGGTCGCGTACCCCCTCAAGCTCATCAGGGTACTGACATTGGCAGCTCGGCTGGGGGTAGAAGCAAGTCAGTTGGTGGCAAGAAAAAGGATAAGCATGCCGCCCAAGAGGATGATGAAATAGTGCCAAATTTCAATGTTGCAAATGCAAACCGTGTTGAGTGGCAGGAAATGAGGACGGTGAATCCGTATCGCTTTGAGCAACGGACTTACACTCGTGGGGACAAGTTCTTCTGGACCAAGACACAAGCAACCCTATGGGATGGTTTCTATGATTCTCACGAGTCTATGAAGAATGGTGAAGTTGTGATGCCCAAGGCCATCAATCCTGACGAGCTTGCCTTGCATGAAGCCACAAAGTACCGCTTTGTGGTTGAAACCTTGAAGGGTATGGGATTATATGACCTTGTGTGCCTAAAGCCCGATGATGAACAAGAGGATCCTACCTTTTGTCCCCTCCTAGTCCGTCAGTTCCACTGTACCGTTTTCTTCCATGATGATGAGGACCGCACCATCACCTGGATGACTGGCAGGGAGAAGTACTCATGCATCTACTCTCAGTTCCGTGCAGCCATGGGTTGTGGTGGTGACAGTGCTCCAGGGTACAAGATTCATTCACGGTCTAAGCTTACTAAGGGTGACATCTCCTTCTGCTATCCTGCGAACCCTACACCTGGACCTCCCACTATCTCTGGGATGTACTACTCATATCTTGTCCTTGCCAAGATGTTCCGTGAGAGCCTCATCAGCAAGTCTGGCGACACCAGTGAAGTCAGGAACTATCACCTAAATCTGATGTACTATTGCCATCCTGATAGGGTAACGAAGATTGATGGTTGTGATCTTATCCACTGTGAACTGAAGCGTGAAGTTATGGACCGCATGACTCCCAACTATGCTCAGTATGTTCAGCGGCTCATCAACTACATTGTTCCCGCTCCTCTCAACACTCTTGGTGAAAGAGTCATCATGGACCCATTCAGGATACCCACTCAGGAGGCCACTCGTCCGGACGTTCCCTCCATGATGCCCTCCACTGAGCGCCGTTCCAAGGAACACCATGATCATGATGCTAGCTCCAGCTACTCTCGGCGCTCCAAGCATGGTGCCGCTCGCTTCTTCTCCAGCATGTGGCAAATGTGCAAGAACACCAATGATGTTGCACATCAGAGCCTTACTGTGAACCAGGAGACACGGAGGCAACAGAATGAGTTCATGGCCTCACGGAACCACCCTGTTCCTCCTAATGGACCGGAGATGGAGCCTGTGGTTGCACCTCAGTGGGAGATGCCTCTCCTTACCGACGAGATGATCCAGAATTTCGACTTCTCCATGTATGCTCATGGTGGCCTTCCTCCTAGGACTGCTCGTGCTCCTACCCCTGGTGATGATGATGGTGATGAGGATGAAGGTGATGCGGATGCACACTGTGATGGCGAGAGCTCCTACTCCTCCGGGCATCAGTTCTATTGATGGGTGCGATAGCATCTCTTCTCTTTTCCTCGCCTTTTTGGTGTTCCGATGCCAAAGGGGGAGAAGAGAGTAGAGTCTAGGACCACGGGGTTCTTTGATTGCCACAAGCCATGGGAGTTGCCTTATTTGGATTTTATATTGCTTGTGCTTATTTGCTTTGATTTTTCAAGAACCATTTGCTACTTCCAATAATTCGTGTATGGATGTGTATGGACGACTATTATGTGTGCTACTCTATGTTAGGATGATTATGTGTGCTATGCTTATATATCTTGATATGCACATCTCCATACCATGCTTGTTTCCTAAAGATATTGGGGGAGCTTCTCATGTTCCACAAATGGTGCACTTTGCATTCAAACGCAAATTCTCCAAGTGCACACATTATGGGGGAGCTGTCGTAATATCTTATATGGAATCAAGGTTTAGAGCTTATCATAATATCTATTTGTGACTCTAGCTCGGTTTGTCATCGTATACCAAAAAGGGGGAGATTGTAAGGGTATTTTACCCTTATCCATTATTTTGGTAACAATGACACCGTGCTAGAGTACTTGGCCTAATGTGTTTATAAGGATAATATCAGGTATTAGGCAAAGAGGCACAAATGCTGTATCAAAGGAACAAGAAGGCTAAAGGAGACCCCCCACTTCAACAACAATCGAAAAGGGGTCTACAGCAGAAATCCGGTCTGCCGCCCGGTCCAACCGGCCCAGCGACCGGCTAGTCCGGCATGCTGCTCAGTCAACCGGTCGCCAACCGGGGTGAGTCCGGCGCACGGCCCGGTCGACCGGTCGCCAACCGGGCCCCAAACGAGGACATAGAAGATCCGGTTGCCGACCGGTCAGCCGGCCTACAGACCAGAGAGTCCGGCGTGCGGCCCGGTCGACCGGTCGCCAACCGGGCGCCAACCGGCCGCCAACCGGAGGAGCTCCAGGACGACGAGAAGTGAATCCGGTCTCTGGTCCGGTCCGACCGGACTCTGCACCGGGCAATCCGGTCTGTGGTCCGGTTGACCGGGTTTGTCGAGAGAAAAGCTGAGGTGGCAAGTGACCAACGGCCATATTTCGAAGAACACTACAATAGGCCTTCTCCTACCTCTGAACAGTTAGGCACTAAACTACAAGCTGTTCTTGAGCTCTCTCTCTCTCTCTCTTACTCCACTGCTAGAAACACCAAAAGCCTCAGATCTCCCTCCTCCTCCACCCAAACTCAAGTCCCTCTGGGGAATCGTTAGAGGAGGACCCGATCTACCGTTCTCACAAGCCAAATCTCATTCCCCCTTGTATTCATCGAGAATCTTGCTTCCTAGGGTTCCTTGGAAACGCTAGGTGGGCAAGAGGAGTCCGAAAGCATCCGGGCTGTGGATTTGCTCCGGGCAAGATTGTGAAGGTTTGGAGGCTACCTCAAAGTCTACCACAAGTGAGTGAGCTATTCCTTCGTGGGATAGGCTCCGGAGAATAGGGTGAGCCTTCGTGGCGTGGGGAATCCTTCGTGGGACCTCCACCCCTCCAAACATGACGTACCTTGTTGCAAAGCAAGGGAACACGGGAATACATCCTCGTCTCCGCGTGCTATCGGTTATCTCTAACCGAACTCCTTACTTGTGATTTACTTGCCTGTGAGAGCCTTCGTGCTCGAGTTTGTTGTATCCTCATATAGGTTGCTTCACCTAGTTTGCATTAGGCTCACCTTTATATTCCGCAAAGCCTAATATTGCAAAGAAAGAATTAAAACTTGTAGAAACCTATTCACCCCCCCTCTAGGTTTACCATCTCTATACTTTCAAAAAGCAACGACGAAAAACTAATAGGGGTATTACCGAGGCCGTTACAGTTCTCCCCTCGTATGCACCGTTGCTACAGTTCGTCATTTTGAAGAATCTCGTGATGATCGGATGTGATAGATTCTACGTTCACATACAACGGGTGTAAGCCATGTTGCACGCGCAGAAATACTTGGGTTTACTTGACGAGCCTAGCATGTACACACATGGCCTCGGAACACAGGAAAACGAAAGGTTGAACACGAGTCATATGGGTGATATGATCAACATGTTGATGTTCACCATTGAAGCTACATCATCTCAGGTGATGATAGGTTTTGGTGTAGTGGATATGGATCGTGTGCCACTAAACAACTATGAGGGATGTCATATTAAGTGGGAGTTCATTAGTAATTAGATTAAAACATGAACTAATTATCATGAACATATTCTAAATAGTATTTTGAATTAAAATTTGTAGAATTGGCATCCGTTTTCTACCATGCGCTAGTCTTGTAATTGAGATAGAAATACTGTTAAGTCTGACAAGTAACTTTACAGACTGGTACCGTATTGTTAAAGAATCAAGAAATGATTAAGTCCTATTGCAAACTTTTAGTAAACCTCGCATTGCTGATTCGAAGAACATTGGTTTCAATTAGTACCTAAAATCATCTTGTCTCCGTGAAACTTGAAGTTCAAATCTATTTGAAAAGTAAGGAGCTGGAATTTTTTTCCAGAAATAAGCTAGTTATGAGATATATGTGATATCTAAGACCTTATTGCAAGATGATAGAATATAATCTAGTGAGACTACATAAACTCATAAGTTTTATGGGGATGTACGAAGGTTGAAGACGCCAGGCGTCCCAATCCTCCAACTAGTTGGGCACTAACGATATTCACATATCCATGAAGTGATCGTCCCTAGTATGCACCGTTGCTAAGACTCGTCGTTTCGAAGCATCACGTGATGATCGAGTGTTATAGATTCTACGTGTGCATACAACGGGTGCAAGCCAGATTTGCACATACGAGTACTAAGGTTAAACTTTACGAGCCTAGCATGTACATACATGGTCTCGGAAAGTCGTCATGATTTGATGGATAAAAATTATGAGTGAAATTGTTCATCACATTAAAAGGTTACTAATAGTGAAATCTGGAACATTTGTCATGTGATGATCAACTTCAAAGTAAGAACCTCAAGGTTATTAGTATTTGACCAATGGACCTAGAAGTTATTGAAGGTGAAGTGTTTTTTGGGAATGAGGAAAGCTAAAAGAGAAACTACAAAAGATTTTGGCAGAAAGAAAGAAAAGAGTAGAAAGTCTAGATCAGGTGTATATAGATGATATACATGTTATGAATGTATTCCTTGTTTGGTCACACAATGAAATTCTTGGATATAAGTACCATATTGGTTGGTATGAGATGTCATACAACACAACGCAATACAAGAATACAATGGCCTAAGTGACTGATAAGGAATGTGGTAATAATGCATGTCTGGACAAAATAAAGTGTTATTATGTTCGTCGTTGGCATTCTATCTAGCCCTTCAGATTTATAATAAAGAACTTCATAATTGTTGTTTTTGTTCTGGTAAAATAAAAACAATGAGTTGTTCAAAGTTATGATCGTACTCCATGTACGATGGATAAGTTATTATAAATCTTTATGGTAAAACACACATGCATAACACTGACGCTAAAATTCCATAAGGCAAATGATTTGAATTCCACTTATTTGTGGACCCGCCATTTAGGTCATGTTAGAAAGGAACGCATGAAGAAACTCCATGCAAATGGATTTTTGGAGTCATTTGATTTTTGAATCGTTTGGCGCTTGCAAATCTTTTCTAAAGAGAATGACTGGAATACCGTTCATAGGCCAAGAGTTGAACGGGCAACTAACTTAGTGGAAACATACATGATGATGCATGTGGTTCACTGGGCATAGTTGTGTGTGGGAGATTCTTCTACTTCATGAAAACTTCCAACAATGAATTGAGTATATATATATATGTGTGGATATATTCGATAAGGAAAAATTTGAAACATTTGAATGGATTCAAATAAATTTCATAATGAAGTGGAAATCATCGTAATAGAAAAGTCAAATATCTATGATTGGATTATGATAGAAATATTTGAATTACGAGTTTTAGCGAACATCTAAGAGAGTTATGAAATTGTTCTACAACTCACGTTTCTTGGAGTATCATAGTAATGATGGAGTATCCGAAACACGTATCCAAACCTTGTTGAATTAATGATGAGATAAAATAAAATGACGCCATTATATTTTGTGGATTATGCTTTAGAGACTACCGCTTTTACACTAAATAGAGTATCATCATAATCCGTTGAAATGACACCATACAAGTTATGGCATGGGTATAAACCCTAATAGTCCTTTCTTAAGTTATGGTATGCATAGCATAAGTAAATAAGTTTACACCAAAATTGAATAAATGTCTTTGTTGGTTATCCCAGAGAATTGATTGGGAATTCATTCCACTATGGAGACAAAGACAAAAGTGTTTGTCGATGTTTCTACTTATTTCCAAGAAATTGTTTCTAGCGAAGTATTTGAGTGGGAGGACAATAGAACTTGATAAGGTTGATGAACCTGAGCATGATGATTAGAGTAGCACAGCATCAGAAATGGTTCTGGAAGCGGCCACGATGATCATGGCTCCCATGTCTACAAAGTGTTATAGTCATGAAGATCGAAGTACCTGTTGAACCTTGTAGGTATGGTTTACTTTGTGACCAAATAAATGATTTGTGAACAAAGGATTGATTTTGAACAATGATAAACCAACTACATACAAAGAAGCTATGATGGGCCCTGACTCCGTTAAAATGGTTATGAGCCATGAAATCCAAGATAGGTGAATACTTTTTGAAAGTAAATGGATCTATAAAATTGACGGATTTGGATGGGATATCCTTAAAGAAGCTCGACTTGTCGAAAAGTTGTTTACGACAAAGTTCAAAGAGTTGAGTACGATAAGATTAGATCTTCCGTAGCGATGCTTATAGTCTATGTGGATTATTCTAGTAATCGCTACATATTTCTTTTATGGGATATGCTAGTAGGATGGCAAAATACATTACTTAATAGAAGTATGTATTACAGATGTATACAAGATACAAACAAGAGTTTTGTTGGTCCGTGGAATACTAGATAGGTATACGAACTTCAATTGGATGAAGTGAGTATCGCGGAGTTGGAATCTTCACCGGATGAAATAGTCAAAGAGTTTTTGATTTCATCAGAAACGATGAAGGATCTTGCATTTGCAAGAAATTAAGTGGGAGCGCTGAGACATATTTATAATACTTTATGTAGATGACATATATTTGATTATAAATGATGTAATTATATACTTGATTAAAAAGGTTTCATTGAGAATTAACTTCAATGAAAGGATATGAACTGAAACATATTTAGTGTCAATATCTATGAAGATAGATTGAAACATATAATAAGTTTAAAGTACATAGAATGATTATTGAAGTAGTTCAATATAAAAATATTAAGAAGGTGTTCTTTTCCATGTGAAGGTTTAACAAGACTTGAGTGTATTTGACACTCGATGATTAAAACCACATTAGTGATTTTAGATCACGAATAAAATGTACAAAATTAGATGTCTGATACGTCTCAAACGTATCTATAATTTCTTATGTTCCATGCTACTTTATTGATGATACTCACATGTTTTATACACATTATATGTCATTATTATTCATTTTCTGGCACTAACCTATTGACGAGATGCCGAAGAGCCGATTGCTTGTTTTCTGCTGTTTTTGGTTTCAGAAATCCTAGTAAGGAAATATTCTCGGAATTGGACGAAATCAACGCCCAGGGTCCTATTTTTGCATGAAGCTTCCAGAAGTCTGAGGGAGAGACGAAGTGGGGCCACGAGGCGCCTCCACAACAGGGCGGCGCGGCCAGCAAGGGGCCCGCGCGGCCCTGTTGTGTGGGGCCCCCGTGACGCCCCCTAACCTGCCCTTCCGCCTACTTAAAGCCTTCGTCGCGAAACCCCCAGTACCGAGAGCCACGATACGGAAAACCTTCCAGAGACGCCGCCGCCGCCAATCCCATCTTGGGGGATTCAGGAGATTGCCTCCGGCACCCTGCCGGAGAGGGGAATCATCTCCCGGAGCTCTCTTCATCGTCATGATCGCCTCCGGATCGATGTGTGAGTAGTTCACCCCTGGACTATGGGTCCATAGCAGTAGCTAGATGGTCGTCTTCTCCTCATTGTGCTATCATGTTAGATCTTGTGAGCTGCCTATCATGATCAAGATCATCTATCTATAATCCTTCATGTTGTGTTTGTTGGGATCCGATGAATATTGAATACTATGTCAAGTTGATTATCAATCTATCATATATGTTATTTATGTTCTTGCATGCTCTCCGTTGCTAGTAGAGGCTCTGGCCAAGTTGATACTTGTGACTCCAAGAGGGAGTATTTATGCTCGATAGTGGGTTCATGCCTCCATTAAATGCGGGACGATGACGAGAAAGTTCTAAGGTTGTGGATGTGCTGTTGCGACTAGGGATAAAACATCGATGCTTTGTCTAAGGATATTTGTGTTGATTACATTACACACCATACTTAATGCAATTGTTTGTTTTTTACAACTTAATACTGGAGGGGGTTCGGATGATAACCTAAAAGTGGACTTTTTAGGCATAGATGCATGCTGGATAGCGGTCTATGTACTTTGTCGTAATGCCCTGATTAAATCTCATAGTACTCATCATGATATATGTATGTGCATTGTTATGACTTCTTTATTTGTCAATTGCCCAACTGTAATTTGTTCACCCAACATCTGCTATCTTATGGGAGAGACACCACTAGTGATCTGTGGACCCCGGTCCTATTCTTTACATCTGAAATACAATCTACTGCAATTGTTCTTTACTTTTCTTCGCAAACAATCATCATCATCCACACTATACATCTAATCCTTTGTTTACGAGCAAGCCGGTGAGATTGACAACCTCACTGTTACGTTGGGGCAAAGTTCTGTGATTGTGTTGTGCAGGTTCCACGTTGCGCCGGAATCCCTGGTGTTGCGCCGCACTACACTCCTCCGCCATCAACCTTCAACGTGCTTCTTGGCTCCTCCTGGTTCGATAAACCTTGGTTTCTTTCTGAGGGAAAACTTGCTGCTGTGCGCATCACATCTTCCTCTTGGGGTTCCCAACAAACGTGTCAACTACACGCATCAAGCATTTTTTTCTGGCGCCATTGCCGGGGAGATCAAGACACGCTGCAAGGGGAGTTTCCACTTCCAATCTCTTTACTTTGTTTTTGTCTTGCTTTATTTTGTTTACTGCTTTGTTAGCTTCTTATATCAAAAACACAAAAAAATTAGTTGCTATCTTTACTTTATTTACTGTCTTGTTCTCTATATCAAAAACACAAAAAAACTAGTTACTTGCATTTACTTTATTTACCTTTACTTTATTTCACCATGTTTCCTCCTAAGTTCACTCTGAAAGACATACCGGTAGGACGAGGGTCTATAATTGGGAGAGATAATATAGAAGATTTTTTCACTCATGTTAGTACCGTTGAAGATTTTGAAGATAGACACTTGGTAGAACTTGCTCCTACTTATGAAATTGTTGTTGCTTCTTTAGTACACATGTTGGAAATTAAATTTGTTAATCTCAATCCTATAATCCAACACATGTTTCTTACACTCGGTGATATGGAAGAGGGAGAAAAGAAAGATTTCGTCTTAGAAACCCTTCTTAAAGAATTTGGTGGTGTAGCAAGAGAGGCTAGAAAGGTCTTTATTAAATATAAGATGCTTGGCTCTTATACCAACTTTGCTAGTGTCCTTGAAAATATGGACATGGAGAGAATAAGGTACACTAATAATATTAATGATGGTGGGGAGATTAAGACAACAATACCTTGTAAGCTCCTAGGAATGAATGACGCTCTAGAAAATAACTATGGTTGGCTTGTACCTGAAAATTTGTTTAACGAGGATAGCAAACCTAAGAATAATGAAAAGGGAGCCTCTGAAACTCACATAGATAAGATAAAATGCATAGTTGAGAAAACTCCCAACACCTATGTTGATGCTTCGTCTCTTGATGTTACTTGATACACACTTTCTGCGCCTAGCTGAAAGGCGTTAAAGAAAAGCGCTTATGGGAGACAACCCATTATTTTACTTCTGCACTTTATTTTATATTTGAGTCTTGGAAGTTGTTTACTACTGTAGCAACCTCTCCTTACAGAAACTCAATTCGGCTCCCGGGTCCGTATGATCCCTCAACCATAAAAACATATTTCCAAGTGTTAAAAAATGTTGATAAAAAAATTTACATGTACATCTCCATAATATATGTGTATTCGTCAAGTTTCACGAAAAAATGATATTTTTTATAGTCTAAATGAAAAAGAGAAAATTTATCTTGTGATAAGTCTTTGTTTCAGCACCGAATTTTCTCTTTTTTACACACGCCACATGACATGTTGATTTTTCATGAAACGACTTTGTGAGCGCGTAGCACATGAAGATGTACGTGCAAAATTTTTGTTTCAATTTTTTGACATTTTAAAATGTGTCTAACCTTATCTTTATTTTATTGCATTGTTGTGCCAAGTAAAGTCTTTGATAGTAAAGCCAATACTAGATTTGGATTACTGCGCAGGAACAGATTTCTTGCTGTCACGAATTTGAGCAGTAGTCCCTGTCGAAAAATCAAAAAATCTGCCAATTTACATGTGTGATCCTCAGATATGTACGCAACTTTCATTCAGTTTTGGAATTTTCATCTGAGCAAGTCTGGTGCCACTTTAAAATTCGTCTTTACGGACTGTTCTATTTTGACAGATTCTGCCTTTTATTTCGCATTGCCTGTTTTGCTGTGTTGGATGGATTTCTTTGTTCCATTAACATCCAGTAGCTTTGTGCAATGTCCAAAAGTGTTAAGAATGATTATGTCACCTCTGAACATGTGAATTTTTGAATTATGCACTGACCCTTTAATGAGTTTGTTTCGAGTTTGGTGTGGAGGAAGTTTTCAAGGGTCAAGAGAGGAGGATGATACAATATGATCAAGAAGAGTGAAAAGTCAAAGCTTGGGGATGCCCCCGTGGTTCATCCCTGCATATTTTAAGAAGAGTCAAGCGTCTAAGCTTGGGGATGCCCAAGGCATCCCTTCTTCATCGACAACTTATCAGGTTCCTCTAGTAAAACTATATTTTTATTCCGTCACATCTTATGTGATTTACTTGGAGCGTCTGTTTGTTTTTGTTTTTGATTTTGTTTGAATAAAATAGGATCCTAGCATTCTTTGTTTGGGAGAGAGACACGCTCCGCTGTTTCGTATGAACAAATATGTTCTTAGCTTTATCTTTAATGTTCATTGCGAAATTTGAACTACTTCATTCATTGTTATACGGTTGGAAACGGAAAATGCCGCATGTGGTAAATGGTTTAATGTCTTGAATAATGTGATACTTGGCAATTGTTGTCCTCATATAGATCTTGTTTAAGCTCTTGCATCATGTACCTTGTACTCATTAATGAATAACTACATAGAGCTTGTTAAAATTTGGTTTGCATGATTGATCTCTAGAGTCTAGATATTTTCTGGTTGAGGTGTTTGAACAACAAGGAGACAACATAAAGTCTTATAATGCTTACAATATGTTCATATGTGAGCTTTGCTGCACCTTTTATACTTGAGTTTGCTTCAAACAACCTTGCTAGCCTAGCCTTGTATTGAGAGGAATTCTTCTCGTGCATCCAAATCCTTGAGCCAACCACTATGCCATTTGTGTCCACCATACCTACCTACTACATGGTATTTCTCCGCCATTCCAAAGTAAATTACTTGAGTGGTACCTTTAAATTTCTATTCTTTGCCTTTGCAATATATAGCTCATGGGACAAATAGTCTTAAAAACTATCGTGGTGAAGAATATGTACTTATGTGTCTTATTTCTTAATAAGTTGCTTGTTGAGCGGTAACCATGTTTCTGGGGATGCCATCAACTCTTTTACCTTTGTTGAATATCATGTGAGTTGCTATGCACGTTCGTCTTGTCTGAAGTAAGAGAGATTTTCATGATCAAATGGTTTGAGTATGCATATTGTTAGAGAAGAACATTGGGCCGCTAACTAAAGCCATGATTCATGGTGGAAGTTTCAGTTTGTACAATCAATCCTCAATCTCTTATGAGAATTTTAATTGTTGTTGAATGCTTATGCATTAAAGAGGAGTCCATTATCTGTTGTCTATGTTGTCCCGGTATGGATGTCTAAGTTGAGAATAATCAAAAGCGAGAAATCCAATGCGAGCTTTCTCCTTAGACCTTTGTACATGCGGCATAGAGGTACCCCTTTGTGACACTTGGTTGAAACATATGCTATGCAATGATAATCCGTGTTAATCCAAGCTAATTAGGACAAGGTGCGAGCACTATTAGTATACTATGCATGAGGCTTGCAACTTATAGGATATATTATACATAACACATATGCTTTATTACTACCGTTGACAAAATTGTTTCTTGTTTTCAAAATGAAAATCTCTAGCACAAATATAGTAATCAATGCTTCCCTTTGCGAAGGGCCTATCTTCTACTTTATTGTTGAGTCAGTTTGCCTATTCCTTCTATCCCAGAAGCAAACACTTGTATCAATTGTGTGCATTGATTCTTACATGTTTACTTATTGCACTTGTTATATTGCTTTGTGTTGACAATTATCCATGAGATATATATGTTGAAGTTGAAAGCAACCACTGAAACTTTATCTTCCTTTGTGTTGCTTCAATACTTTTACTTTGAATTTATTGCTTTATGAGTAACTCTTATGCAAGTCTTATTGATGCTTGTCTTGAAAGTATTATTCATGAAAAGTCTTTGCTATATGATTCATTTGTTTACTCATTATCTTCATCATTGCTTCGAATCGCTGCATTCATCTCATATGCTTTACAATAGTATGATCAAGATTATGATAGCATGTCACTTCAGAAATTATCTTTGTTATCGTTTACCTACTCGAGGGTGAGTAGGAACTAAGCTTGGGGATGCTTGATACGTCTCAAACGTATCTATAATTTCTTATGTTCCATGCCACTTTATTGATGATACACACATGTTTTATACACATTATATGTCATTATTATGCATTTTCCGGCACTAACCTATTGACGAGATGCCGAAGAGCCGATTCTTTGTTTTTTGCTGTTTTTGGTTTCAGAAATCCTAGTAAGGAAATATTCTCGGAATTGGACGAAATCAACGCCCAGGGCCCTATTTTTGCACGAAGCTTCCAGAAGTCCGAGGGAGAGACGAAGTGGGGCCACGAGGCGCCGCCACAACAGGGTGGCGCGGCCAGCAAGGGGCCCGCGCGGCCCTGTTGTGTGGGGCCCCCGTGACGCCCCCTGACCCGCCCTTCTGCCTACTTAAAGCCTTCGTTGCGAAACCCCCAGTACCAAGAGCCACGATGCGGAAAACCTTCCAAAGACGCCGCCGCTGCCAATCCCATCTCGGGGGATTCAGGAGATCGCCTCCGGCACCCTGCCGGAGAGGGGAATCATCTCCAGGAGGTCTCTTCATCGCCATGATCGCCTCCGGATCGATGTGTGAGTAGTTCACCCCTGGACTATGGGTCCATAGCAGTAGCTAGATGGTCGTCTTCTCCTCATTGTGCTATCATGTTAGATCTTGTGAGCTGCCTATCATGATCAAGATCATCTATCTGTAATCCTTCATGTTGTGTTTGTTGGGATCCGATGAATATTGAATACTATGTCAAGTTGATTATCAATCTATCATATATGTTATTTATGTTCTTGCATGCTTTCCGTTGCTAGTAGAGGCTCGGCCAAGTTGATACTTGTGACTCCAAGAGGGAGTATTTATTCTCGATAGTGGGTTCATGCCTCCATTAAATGCAGGACGAGTGACGGAAAGTTCTAAGGTTGTGGATGTGCTTGTTGCCACTAGGGATAAAACATCGATGCTTTGTCTAAGGATATTTGTGTTGATTACATTACGCACCATACTTAATGCAATTGTACTGTTGTTTACAACTTAATACTGGAGGGGTTCGGATGATAACTCGAAAGTGGACTTTTTAGGCATAGATGCATGCTGGACAGCGGTCTATGTACTTTGTCATAATGCCCTGATTAAATCTCATAGTACTCATCATGATATATGTATGTGCATTGTTATGCCTTCTTTATTTGTCAATTGCCCAACTGTAATTTGTTCACCCAACATCTGCTATCTTATGGGAGAGACACCACTAGTGATTTGTGGAGCCCGGTCCTATTCTTTACATCTGAAATACAATCTACTGCAATTCTTCTTTACTGTTCTTCGCAAACAATCATCATCATCCACACTATACATCTAATCCTTTGTTTACAGCAAGCCGGCGAGATTGACAACCTCACTGTTACGTTGGGGCAAAGTTCTGTGATTGTGTTGTGCAGGTTCCACGTTGGCGCCGGAATCCCTGGTGTTGCGCCGCACTATACTCCTCCGCCATCAACCTTCAACGTGCTTCGTGGCTCCTCCTGGTTCGATAAACCTTGGTTTCTTTCTGAGGGAAAACTTGCTGCTGTGCGCATCACACCTTCCTCTTGGGGTTCCCAACGGACGTGTCAACTACACGCATCAATGTCCTGTGCTCTAAAGTGTTACGAGCATATACTAGAATGATTCATGTAATGATCATTGGACAATAGTAAGAATATCCCTGAGTGCTTTAGAAGAACCAAGGATATATATATATATATATATAGTTTTGTATGGGGTAATGACAAACAAATCGCTGTAAGGTGTTGCACCGATATAGTTTGGTCACATATAAAAATAAATTTCAATCTCAATTAGGCTAAGTGTTGTTTAAAAGGTAGCACAATGAGCTAGAAGAAGTCTATGCTAGATTTAGATGAGTTCTAAATATTATGACGGATTCTACAAGCGAAGGCAGAGTATGTCATTGTTTTGACAATGTCTGAGGATGTTTAAGTCGAGGAGTTCTTTGAGAACTTGGTGTAGTTCCGATAGTGTCAGAACTTTGAAGCGATATTGTGTGTGACAATATTAGTGTCATATTTCAGACCGCGGAATTAAGGTTCTACCATAAAACTGAACGTATATGATTAATGCCGACTCATTTGGAAAATGAGTGATGCATGGAGACGCAAATGAATTGCAAAATACATACGTTTCTGAGTGTGTCAGATTCGTTGACTGAAACCTCTTCCGTGAGCAAAACATGGTAAGCACCAGAAGGCCAAGGTGTTATATCTTTACAAATGTAAACTAGATTATTGACTCTAGTGCAAGTGGGAGACTGTTGGAGATATAGGGGAGAGGGTCAAATGAATTGCAAAATACATACGTTTACGAGTGTGTCGGATTCGTTGACTGAAACCTCTTCCGTGAGCAAAACATGGTAAGCACCAGAAGGCCAAGGTGTTATATCTTTACAAATGTAAACTAGATTATTGACTCTAGTGCAAGTGGGAGACTGTTGGAGATATAGGGGAGAGGGTCAAATGAATTGCAAAATACATACGTTTCTGAGTGTGTCAGATTCGTTGACTGAAACCTCTTCCGTGAGCAAAACATGGTAAGCACCAGAAGGCCAAGGTGTTATATCTTTACAAATGTAAACTAGATTATTGACTCTAGTGCAAGTGGGAGACCGTTGGAGATATGCCCGAGAGGCAATAATAAATTGGTTATTGTTATATCTTAGTGTTCATGATATATGTTTACACTCCATGCTATAATGGTATTAACCGGAAACATTAATACATGTGTGTTGTGTAAACAACAAGAGTCCCTAGTAAGCCTCTCATTTAACTAGCTTGTTGATTAATAGATGATCATGGTTTCCTGATCATGAACATCGGATGTTATTAATAACAAGATCATATCATTAGGTGAATGATGTGATGGACACACCCATAGTAAGCATAGCATGAGATCAAGTCATTAAGTTCAACTTGCTATAAGCTTTCGATACATAGTTACCTAGTCCTTCGACCATGAGATCATGTAAATCACTTACGCTGGAAGGATGCTTTGATTACATCAAACGCCATTGCGTAAATGGGTGGTTATAAATATGGGATTAAGTATTCGGAAAGTGTGAGTTGAGGCATATGGATCAAGAGTGGGATTTGTCCATCCCGATAACGGATAGATATAATATGGGCCCTCTCGGTGGAATGTCGTCTGATTAGCTTGCAAACATGTGACTAGGTCACAAGAGATGACATACCAAAGTACGAGTAAAGAGTACTTGTCGGTAACGAGGTTGAACTAGGTATGGAGATACCGATGATCGAACCTCGGACAAGTAAAGTATCGCATGACAAAGGGAATCGGTATCGTATGTAAATGGTTCAATCGATCACTAAGTTATCGTTGAATATGTGGGAGCCATTATGGATCTCCAGATCCCGCTATTGGTTATTGGTCGGAGAGGAGTCTCAACCATGTCTACAAAGTTCACGAACCGTAGGGTGACACACTTAAGGTTTCATGTCGTTTTAAGTAGATATGGAATATGGAATGGAGTTCGAATTTTGTTCGGAGTCTCGGATGGGATCCAGGACATCACGAGGAGGTCCGGAATGGTTCGGAGAATAAGATTCATATATAGGAA
Source organism: Lolium rigidum (assembly GCF_022539505.1). Lineage (NCBI taxonomy): Eukaryota > Viridiplantae > Streptophyta > Magnoliopsida > Poales > Poaceae > Lolium > Lolium rigidum. The sequence continues at coordinate 134,931,150 of NC_061508.1, forward strand.
GTCACTTTCCAAGTTTGGAAATGATCCGGTGCATTTATGGAAGGCGCTAGAATGTTCTAGAACTTTTCGGAAGAAATCACCATGGAAGGTGGAGTCCCGGTTGGACTCCACCAACCCTCACCAGCCAACCAAGTGGGAGGGTGGAGTCCATGGTGGACTCCACCACCTTGGCCGGCCAAGAAAAGGGGGAAAGGGAGAGTCCCTGTCCCTCTAGGTTTCGTCCATATGGAAGTTCTTGAATTGGGGTCTTATTCGAACACTTTGGGAAAACCCTAGGGATTCCACCTATATAAAGAGGAGGAGAGGGAGGGGGCCGGCCACACCAATCCAGCCGCACCCCCCAGGGCTCCCAGGCCGGCGCCCCCCTCTCCCAAACCCTAGTCTCCTCCCTCCTCCCATCTCTCCCGTAGAGCTTAGGCGAAGCCCTGCCGGAGATCTCCACCACCACCGACATCACGCCGTCATGCTGTCGGGATTCCGAGGAGGATCTACTACTTCCGATGCCCGCTGAAACGGGGAGAAGGACGTCGTCATCAACACCGAACGTGTGACCGAGTACGGAGGTGCTGCCCGACTCTGGCACCGTCAAGATCTTCTACGCGCTTTTGAAAGCGGCAAGTGATCGACTATAGCAACAACGAGATCTAATCTCGTAGGCTTTGGAAATCTTCGAGGGTTAGTCTCATGATCTTCTCGTTTCTACCATTTTGTAGATTGGATCTTGGCTTGTTATTCATTCTTGCGGTAGGAAAATTTTTGTTTCCTATGCTACGAATCCCATCAGGATGAGCTTCCATTAAAGAATTGACACCTTGCTGATAGTAATAGCATATCAACCCTATTAACCCTTCGACCATGACGTCACACCTCTTTATTTTGAATTCCAAACAATTACTTAAGTAAACAACAATTAATATATAAGTAATAATGATATTGAAATCAAATAACAATAAAATGATTTTATTTTTTGGTCTTTTTTCTATTTAATATGGAATAATTAATATATTTAAATCGGAAAATCAAAATTCCACAAATAATATGTCTAAATCAATCAAAAAAATGAGAGGAATCTAAATATGACATCCATATCATCTTTTGAACCTAAAAATTAGAGGAATACAAATATGACGTCCAGTTCGCCATCTGGCCAAAACGGTCCCCCCTCGGGAGATGCGAAATGGCCGTACCGGGCACGCTGGTGCACCGTTCACCAACACGCTAAACGGACAAAAATTAGCACACAAAATGACACCATGCGGCTCCGCAGGATTTTCTAACTTCGTTTAAATTGCCATCTAGCCAAAATGGACCCCCACGGAGATGCGGTATGGCCGTACCGGGCTCGCTGGTGCACCCGTTCACCATCGCGTTAAACGGAAAAAATTTAGCAGATGAAATGATGTGTCGTAGACCTGAAAACATTTTTTCCGAAATTTATTGAGCGACGGAAAGTGTACCCCTAGTTCAAATCTGTAAAGTATCCAGCGGATTCGGTGGGACACCGCAGGAAGCCACATGGATTCCTAGATAGCTAGCATGCACATATGGCATGTGATAGGTGGTGCGGAGGCGGTCTCCTACCACTACACGGAGGTCTCGCGCACATATGCCTCGTTCTAACAAACTATGAGGTGTCACAGGACGTTTCCTACTCATTTCCGCTAAAATCCATAGAACTTCGGACCTGATAGCCCTGTTCGTGAAGGGTTTTCTAAAATAATTGTCGTATCCCAATTTCGTCTTTTGGAGCGGTTAGTAGGACACATAAAATGACGCCATGCGGCTCCGCGGGATTTTCTGACCTCGTTTAAATTGTCATCTGGCCAAAACAGGAACCCGAGAACATATAAGAAAGTGTTTGAATTGTTACTATGTTAACATGGCACTGCACATGATTCAAATATGCATGATTTTGACATAAACGGATAGAGGATGTTTTTCTGAACATTCCGCATTTTCTGACATCTGAATTAGTTATGATTTTTACAAAATTAGACAAATTTGAATGATGGCCTACTCCGAGGGTGGCCGTCGGCGTAGCCCTGTCTACGCCTAGGGCCAAAGGTATGCCATTGGCTGCCCTCATTGTAGACCTCGCTACACCGACGGCAACACTACGCCGAGGGTATGATTGGCAGGCTAGCCTGGCCGGGCCATATGCCGACGGCCCCGACTTATGGCCGTCGGGGTATAAAAGGTTCTCGGTGTATCGCGCCATTCCTGTAGTGCCTCGGTAGTGGATGACAACACTCCCGCTGCGGTTCCTCAGATTCAATGCCGGGGACTCCTGAGATTGAGCTCAGTGAAGGACATTCAGTATCTATGGCTCAGTCCTCCCCTACCTCAGGTGCAGACGCCAGATAGACCGTCGGGAGAGCCACCCGCGGGACATCAACTGGTATGGAACATAGAGGCCCTTGAAGACTGCATTTGTGGCACTTTCGGATCCGAGTTGTAAAGGGATGGGTGATCGCCGTGTGGTTCCTTTAGTATTCGGTGTCGGCATGATGTGTTATCGTCTTCTCTATTTGGGTTGTGCTTTCAAGTTTGGTTGTATCTTACTCTATTCTCAGTAGCAGTGATGTACTACGATCGCTTGTGTCAAGGGGGTCTGGGCTCACCCAAATTGCTTAGATCACCCATCATGGTGATGGTGGGCGCAGGGAAGAAGGTGTCTTTCCTGGTACTCGATCTACGCTGCAGGTACCTCAGGCTGCTGATTCTCGGAGCTCCTTAGCAGTGGATTCGCGGCGGCCATGCTGTCTTGCCACTGCATCTTCAAGCCAAAGGGCGGCCTTCCATAGCCACAAGACGGTGGCTTTTCTACCTCCAGGCTTCAGGCCAGTGCGGAGGCTCTTCGACTCCGTCCGAGCGCTTCACAGCGGCGCCGCCCCAAGTGGCTTTGTCCCCGGCAACGGCATCGTCTGTTCGGGCGTTGACGTCATCTCGTTGCTTCAGTGGAGAAGGGCTCGATTGCATTCTATAGTTTATCTTCAGGGTCCTTTTTGTAAAAGTGCAGGTCCTGGTTCTATTTTCGTTTTGTTTCTGGACCGTCATGTAAGTTGTATGCCCACCGCTGAAAGTTAATGAGCAGCTTCTGGGTCCTTCGGGATACAGCTGCTGGTTTCACAACTTCTAATGCTGCAGTAGCAAGTTTATGCTCTGAAGCATTGACAGTTTAGGTTTGGTGTTCCAAAATTCAGAGAAAGGAGACTATAACCTTTGCATGTTACACTGTCTGGCATATCTAGAAAGAAGGAGGGCCAGAACCGGTCCAGACTCGACGACGCACTAGGTGGTCTAGTTCAAGATGCAGGTAGTCCGGTTCGGCCCTGTGGGTCGCTGGACCAACCTCTAGTAGTTAGGCAAAAGTACATGTCTCCCAAACTTCATCTATCACATGGAGGTCGACTTCTGTTTGGAGGTCGTAGCGGGCGGAGACATCCTAGTACGATGAACCTCATTAAGCATCGGGACTCAGACATTGCCCGACGACATCTTGAAGACTGATCTCCCTGAGATGAAGAACAAGGTTTTGGATAACTAGAGAATATTTCATGATTAATTTTATAATATTAAACATGACATAAAAAACCACTATAACGTATAACTCAAACATACTAGATGTATTCGACAGCATGATGAACATAAACCTGTAGCAGCTATTGCGGTCTTGCGGATCATGTTAAAATGTAAAGAGGATCACCGCGCACGTAGCGATTGATTGTAGGTGCAGCAGCAACAAAAACAGAAAGTTGACGACGAAATCGCAACCTAGCCACAACGAAAAGTTGAAGATGAGCCAGATGAAGAACGTGAGTAGGCGCGCATAGTGTTTTCTAAAAACCTATTGTGGCCTCTCCTGTACATGCGATTGGTTCTGGAGACCCGCTCGTCTGTTCATAGATGCATGCCGACGGGTGGGATCGAGTGACTACGGTAGCGACGCAAGCAGAGATAGATGGAAAACCCCTAACATGTGTATAAGTTGCATGTGTGGTGGCAGCTCTGCATGACATTATATAGAGCACTCAGAAAACCCTAGGCAATGCCACGTCTCACATTCGACTCGGTTACAATAGCCGACAATCCGGAAGCGACCCAAATCGATTAGATGTGACATGACCATCAAAGTCTCGATTTTCCTGAGCAACACAAGTAAAGCTCGGCTCCGAGCTGCATCATGATGAGGCGAGCGGAGGAGGAGAGGGAGCATGCATGTACCACTCCTTTTCTCGCGCTCTTACCAAGTGGCGAAACAACCTCCTTATAAGGTGGATTAACTTCATGCAAACTTTCTACGTGAGACTAAATTTAGGACCCCATTTCTTGCCTTGAGCTGCCACAAAGATGGGCTTTGAGATTTAGGAGAAATCTAAAATCTGCATGGGCCAATTAGCTTTGGCCCACACATGGGTTACTCAACTAGCCCATTATTTCTAACGCAAAGGACGTTGATGGCTAAGGTGGTGGATAATTAAGATGATAATGACATGTGGGCCGATTAGTGACTTCGCTTGAAGGAGTTCATCACCACCTACAATTTCATGGAGTCGTTGACGGTTGAAGTCATTGGAAAAGTTGCGGCTGGTGTTGATCATCATGACTTTTGTTATGAAGGGGTATCGGGTAATGGAGAAGTTATTGTGTTTGAGTTTGCTGAGTTTGGAGGGAGGGGTGCAAAGTAAAAGTAGATGCTTGATTTTTTTTTTGCATATGTGAAAGGACTTGCATTACAAATCTTGCAGTATCTCCATTCTCACTCAGCATGAGGGGAGAATTACTCAGCACTTGTAGGGTGAACACATGTGCATTGGATCACGTAAGGACAGCCCACGAATGGAGCTTTACTTTTCGTGAACATACCTCTAGTGTCAGACAGAAAAAAACAAGGCATCAATATCATGTCGCCCGCATGTTTAAACATCGAATATTTCGTAATATGCTTTGATCCTATAAGCAAGTGGCTTATAATTAAGCTGTTGCCACCCGACCAGGATGACTTATGATCTCCAATAAGGGAAGAAACGACTGTCTATTCCCAGAAGGAAAAAAAAAGGTCTACTCAATTATGCATCTCCTAGCACCCATGTTCAGATGCGATTATGCAATGCATATTATGCATTGCCTAGTTTCCCACTCACTAGCTAGTTTTATGCGCTGGTGCACGCCCACATGGCCATGAAAAGACTAAGAAGTTAACATTCCGAGTCTTGGTCCTTTTATGCTCGATCTCTAAACCATGTACCTTACCCCAAAATCCACGTAGCAGATCAAACGTGCAAGTCCAATATATTCTGGATCCCCATCTTCACACCAAACTATAGAAGTTCAAGAAAAGGCGGGGAGCAAAAACGGGAAAGCAGAAGCCAGAAGGGATTATTTCTTGCCACCCCGGCTCTGTTCTCAAGCGATGGGCTGTCAGCGCACATGCACTGCAGGAAACCCTAATTAAACAATCCCTGAGATCAGAGCGTCACTCCGTTTAATTACTGCCTACAATAGAATCTTCTGCCACCTAGGTAGGTTCTTGTGTGCACGAGCAGGACACCTGGACACCGTGCTCTGTGCTGGAAGAGGATGAGAACGATAGCAGGCTAGCATGGTAAGGATGGGGGGAATTGCATAGAATCCCTCTTATAGGTGGGATTGTAGGATCAACTCATTTGAAATTGCAAAAAAAAAAATCTGAAACTTATATACAACATATCTATGACTGTTTCTACAACTTCAAGAAATTTCAGCTCAAATGTCAATATGTGCTAGTTTTGGGTGAATATAGATCACATTATTCACACCCAAGTTTATGTCTTTATCTCTCTAAGTGTAGATCGAATTCATGATACATATATGTTTCAAGTTCTTCCAGAATATTTTAACATATATTTCCTTTTATAAACAAAATGATCTCATAGATCCTATCTGAAATTGAATCCTACCCAAATTGCCTTGCCAGTCAAGTCACACGGTCTAGGGTTAGGGCTTATGGCGACGCCGACGCGATCGGCCGCCGCCACCCAAACCATGGACACGGGAGCGCTACGGTTTTGAGAGATTTGCGAGTCTACGACGATGGGTAAGCGTCCAGGAGGATCACATTGGTGGTCGGAAAGGAGTATGGCCGTGTCCACCAAGAAGTCTCCTCAGATTGGATCGCCAAGACACGAGATATAAAATTGACCCAGGGCGGACGAGTTCCAGACCTAGTCAAGATCTTCGACAACCAATCGGCCAGCTACGATCCAGGTGCGAACCTCATTGCTGTTTCGCCGGTAAGCATGTCCCTGGTTGGCGGTGGGGGTGATCATGGGGGTACCGGTGAGGTTCCTACCCACCCGAAGCCGTCGACTGGTGCCATCCTTGCGGTGGAGCAGTCGGAGAAGCGCTTGGCAATCATAAGCACCGCGTATGATCTGGAAAGCAACTGGGACAGAGCTGTGATGAAGGAGAAGAACTCGGGGCCAGAGGCGATGCTGTCAGGAGGTGCGAACTTGGACGATGAGTTCTGTATGGAGGAGGAAGATGAAGAGGAGACCCTGCCAGCGACACCCACGGTTTGGCGTATGCTGGCGCGGTACTACTCCCTCAAGGCGGCGAACTTCAACGTGATTCACAAACACTTTACGGAGGTCTGGCGTATCCGTGGTAAGATGATTTTCAAGCCCCTGAAGGACAATTTCTTCATCATCACTTTCAGTAGAGAGGGAGACTACAAGTTTGTTAACCAAGGAGGTCCATGGATCCATCTAGGAGTAGCATGTCTGATTGCTCCGTTTGTTGATAGTGCACAACCTTCAGAAGCGGTGCTTGATATAGTCCAGCTCTGGGTACGGTTCTATGATGTTCTATGGAAGAAACAGACAAAGGAATACGGAGAGTTTCTTGGGTCAAAGTTTGGGAAGGTTGTCACGGTTGATGTGGATGCAGAAGGCTTGGAGTTGAGTGAGTACTTGCGGGTTCATATTGCTTGGCCACTGAACCCGCGACTGCTTGCGCGCTTTAAAATCACCAAGGGGCAGCAAAATTCGATGATCTATCACATGAGATATGAGCGACTACATTATTATTGCTTTCACTATGGTTTCATTGGACACAACGAGGAGCAATGTGAGAGAAGGATAATGGGAATTCAGTCGCTGCAATATATGATGCTACACTCCGATGCTCGCCAAAACGAAAGTTCCAGAGCCGAGCGGTGTCTACACCGGATGAGCCTGCCGTAACGAAATTCCTGAATTTCAACTCGCCGGAGGGAAGTGTAAACTCATCCTCCCTGGGCATGCCGCCGACTATGGGACGCCAAGTACAAACAGGGAAGGGGGACGTGGCCACAGACATCCCACCAGCTATCAATGCACATGATGGTTTTGAAGAAGAGGAGCGCCGGATAGGGGAGGAGGAAGAAGCTACCTTGGCAAACAATGTCAACAAACTTCAACTGAAACCAAGCAAGGGTACAGGAGATGGAGCCGGTGCAGTATAGGGAGTGGATGTGATGAAAGGACAGGCTACCCTTGTGAAGGGAGGAGGAAGTGGCAAGACAGTGGTTGTCCTGGCGCCAAATACCATACAGATCATGCAATCTATGATGGGGCCAAACCAGGGCAGTCGCGGTTCTGAGATAGGACTTTCGCATGATAGCGGGTCTGATGTGTCCATGACGGAAGCTGTTTCAATCTTGGGGAAGAGGATGGCGGCTGAGGATGGTGCAGCTGAAGCTTCTGGTCAGAAACAAGACTTGTCACCAATCCTCAACTACAGTGCACCTGTGGGCGGGAAACCAAAGAAAGGGAGAAAGGCGGGTGCAACAGCAGGGCCAAGGGAGCAGAAGGAGACATCGGAGGATAGTGTAGCAACAAGAACAAGGAGGAAGATCGCGACGGGACATGTGGCGCCCGGTACCCTGACGAGGTCAAATGGAGGACCTCGTCAGGAGAAATGAATTGTCTATCGTTCAACTGTCGGGGGGCGGGAATAACCCGACGTGCGTGAACTTGCTACAATTTCCCAAGCTTGGAGTTCGCGTTTGTTTTTCATTTGTGAAACTAGGCGAAGTACGAATAAGATGCGTCGCTTGCGTCATAGGTTAGGTTTAAAAGGTTTTAATGGTATTAGTAGTGATGGTCTTAGTAGTGGTTTGGATCTTTTCTGGCATGATCAAATAAGTGTAGAAATCCAAGATATTAATGAAAGATATATTGATGCGTATGTGCATGACTCTCCAAATGGGCCTCAATGGCGTATCACTTGTGTATATGGTGAACCTCGGGTAGAGGATCATCATCTTATGTGGGACAAACTCCGAAATCTTAAAATAGGCTCAAATCTTCCGTGGCTTGTCTTGGGTGATTTTAATGAGGCGCTCTGGCAGGAGGAGCACTTATCCTGTGCCCTTAGACCAGTTAACCAAATCAATGCCTTCCCGTGAGGTTTTGTATGAATGCAATCTAACTGATCTTGGTTTTTCAGGTGTGCCGTATACACATGATAATAAAAGTATCGGGAGAGCAAATGTCCGGGTCCGCCTTGATAGAGCTGTGGCTTGTCCGGAGTGGCGAGATCGTTATGCAGATACAAGGGTACTACATCTCACATCACCTGGATCATTGTCCCATCCTTGTGCAAATGGAGCAAGAGGTGCGCATGCCGCAAAGACAGGCCAAGCGTCAGTATGAAATATTATGGGAAAGAGAGTCAGACTTAGGAAAGAGAATAGCAACGGCATGGGGTGAAGCGGGGGCATAAGAATGATTTGGCTGATATTATGCAGGGCCTGGACCGGGTGATGTCTACCTTGCAAACTTGGAGCAAGAACAAATTCGGCAATATATTGAAGGAGTTGGACAAATCAAGAAAACGACTAGAGGCTTTGAAGATTGCAAATGCAGATCAACATGAAATACATCAAGCCACGGATCGAATGAACGAACTCTTGTACAAAGAAGAGATGCTCTGGCTCCAGCGCTCCCGAGTAACTTGGTTAAAGGAGGGAGATAGGAACACAAAATTCTTTCGTCAGAAGGCGATCTGGCGGGCGCGTAAAAATAAAATCAAACGGCTCAAGGACAGCGAAGGTGTTTGGAAAGATGCACCGTCTGACATGGAAAGGATGGCTACCTCATATTTTAAAGAATTGTTCACTCGTGACCCTTCGCTAAATTCTGATAATCTTATTGCCTTAACCAAAGAAATGGTGACTGATACGTCTCCAACGTATCTATAATTTCTTATGTTCCATGCTAGTTTTATGACAATACATACATGTTTTATTCATACTTTATATCATTTTGATGAATTTTCCGGTACTAACCTATTAACAAGATGCCGAAGCGCCAGTTCATGTTTTCTGCTGTTTTTGGTTTTAGAAATCCTATACAGGAAATATTCTCGGAATTGGACGAAACAAAAGTCAAACCTCCTATTTTTCCAGAAGGGCAAGCCAGGGGGAGGCCCACGGCCTCCACACCATAGGCCGGCGCGGCCGAGAGGGGGGGCGCCGCCATATGGGGTGGGCCCCTCGGGCACCCCCTCGCGCCGCCCTTTCGCCTATATATTCCTTCCGTCGTGAAAACCCTAAAATAACAAGTCATATTCCATGAAGAGTTCCGTAGCCGCCGCCATCACAAAGACAAGTTTCGGGGGACAAAATCTCTGTTCCGACACGCCGCCGGGACGGGGAATTGCCCCCGGAGTCATCTCCATCGACACCACCGCCATCTTCATCGCCGTTGTTGTCTCCCATGATGAGGAGGGAGTAGTTCTCCCCCGAGGCTGAGGGCTCTACCGGTAGCTATGTGGTTCATCTCTCTCTCCCATGGTGTGATCTTTATGTTATCATGAGCTTTGTGATCTAGTTGAATATGTAGATGTTACTCTTGTCTATTATGCACTCTAGAGGTTACTTTAATATGAACTCCGGATTCACTCTCCACGGTGTGATGGTGACAGTGTGCGCATCGTGTGTGATTCCTTTATGACGTTGTGGAGCTTGTTTACTCCGGCTTGAGGTGTGCTTTTGTAGCCCTACACAATGAATGGTGTTTGTTATCCAACAAGAGAGTGTTTGAGAGTAGTTTATTCAATTATGTGATCATTGTTGAGAGTGTCCACTAGTGAAAGTATGATCCCTAGGCCTTCTTTCTAAGCATTGAAACACCGTTTCCAACAAATTCTGTTACATGTTAGCTTGCTGCCATTTTTATTTCAGATTGCAATTACTACTTATAATCATCCATATTACTTGTATTTCACTATCTCTTCACTGAACTAGTGCACCTATACATCTGAAAAGTGTATTAGGTGTGTTGGGGACACAAGAGACTTCTTGTATCTTAATTCCAGGGTTGCTTGAGAAGGATATCTTTGACCTCTACCTCCCTGAGTTTGATAAACCTTTGGTGATTCACTTAAGGGAAACTTGCTGATGTTCTACAAACCTCTGCTCTTGGAGGCCCAACACTGTCTACAGGAATAGAAGCGTGCGTAGACATCAAGCTATTTTCTGGCGCCATTGCCGGGGAGGTAAGGTAAAATGTATTCACATCCTCCGACTACTAAGCTATTTCCTAGCAATGTTGCTGGTGTGTGAGTGCTCGAAACTATTTCCTTCAGATTCTGCAATTGCATCTTTTTGTTTCTTGTTTTTATTTTTCACTAGTTAGGCATAATGGAAAACAACAACAAAATTAGTGAGCTTTTTAATCTTTTTCCTGAGCTAAGACATGGATGGTTTGATGCGAAAATTAAAAAACCTATGGAACCTTATTTGCATGCTAGTAGCAATGTTATTAGTATGAACGCAATTACTGCTAATCCTATGGAAAAGTCTAAGCTTGGGGAAGCTAGTTTTTATGATCTTTTTAGCTTCCCAGCTTTAGGGGGGAAATTTGCTCTGATAATACTTTATCTCCCATATGCGATAACTCTATTGATGCTTGTGATATTTCAAATCCACCTACTGAAAGTATTCCTTCAAGGTACCTATGAAAATTGTTGAACTTGCTATGAACAATTGCTATTTTGGAGATGGGACTGTCCATCCTAGTGATCATTTACTCTTTATACATGAATTATGCGAGTTGTTCGAGAGTGCAGGTATTTCAAAGGACCAAGCTAAGAGGAAGCTATTCTCTATATCTCTGAAGGGCATAGCCGCGGAATGGTATATGATGCTAAAGAATGGTCGATCTATTGGTTGGGAGGAAATTGTACCTCTCTTTTATTCTAAATTTTATCCTCCTCATGAAGTGCATGTTGATAGGAATTACATTTATAACTTTTATCCTCATGATGGATGATGCGTGTAGTTGACACGTCCGTTGGGAACCCCAAGAGGAAGGTGTGATGCGCACAGCGGCAAGTTTCCCTCAGTTAGAAACCAAGGTTTAATCGAACCAGTAGGAGTCAAGAAGCACGTTGAAGGTTGATGGCGGCGGGATGTAGTGCGGCGCAACACCGGAGATTCCGGCGCCAACGTGGAACCTGCACAACACAACCAAAGTACTTTTCCCCAACGAAACAGATGAGGTTGTCAATCTCACCGGCTTGCTCGTAACAAAGGATTAACCGTATTGTGTGGAAGATGATTGTTTGCAGAGAAAACGAGTAAAACAAGTATTGCTGCAGATTTGTATTTCAGTATTAAAAGAATGGACCGGGGTCCACAGTTCACTAGAGGTGTCTCTCCCATAAGATACAAGCATGTTGGGTGAACAAATTACGGTCGGGCAATTGACAAATAGAGAGGGCATAACAATGCACATACATGACATGATAAGTATAGTGAGATTTAATTGGGCATTACGACAAAGTACATAGACCGCCATCCAACCGCATCTATGCCTAAAAAGTCCACCTTCAGGTTATCATCCGAACCCCTTCCAGTATTAAGTTGCAAAGCAACAGACAATTGCATTAAGTATGGTGCGTAATGTAATCAACAACTACATCCTCGGACATAGCGCCAATGTTTTATCCCTAGTGGCAACAAGCACAACACAACCTTAGGGGTTTCTGTCACTCCCCAGGTGTCAATGCAGGCATGAACCCACTATCGAGCATAAGTACTCCCTCTTGGAGTTAAAAGTAAAAACTTGGCCAGAGCCTCTACTAAAAACGGAGAGCATGCAAGATCATAAACAACACATGTATAATAACTTTATAATTAACATGACATGGTATTCTCTATCCATCGGATCCCGACAAACACAACATATAGAATTACAGTATAGATGATCTTGATCATGTTAGGCAGCTCACAAGATCCAACAATGAAGCACAATGAGGAGAAGACAACCATCTAGCTACTGCTATGGACCCATAGTCCAGGGGTGAACTACTCACTCATCACTCCGGAGGCGACCATGGCGGTGTAGAGTCCTCCGGGAGATGAATCCCCTCTCCGGCAGGGTGCCGGAGGAGATCTCCGTAATCCCCCGAGATGGGATCGGCGGCGGCGGCGTCTCAGTAAGGTTTTCCGTATCATGGTTTTTTCGCCTCAGGGGTTTCGCGACGGAGGCTTTAAGTAGGCGGAAGGGCAGAGTCGGGGGCCAGACGAGGGGGCCACACCATAGGGCGGCGCGGGCCCCCCCTGGGCCGCGCCGCCTTGTGGTGTCGCCACCTCGTGGCCCCACTTCGTGTGTTCTTCGGTCTTATGGAAGCTCCGTGGAAAAATTGGACCCTGGGTCTTCGTTTCGTCCAATTCCGAGAATATTTCGTTACTAGGATTTCTGAAACCAAAAACAGCAGAAAACAGGAACTGGCACTTCGGCATCTTGTTAATAGGTTAGTTCCAGAAAATGCACGAATATGACATAAAGTGTGCATAAAACATGTAGGTATCATCAATAATATGGCATAGAACATAAGAAATTATCGATACGTCGGAGACGTATCAATGGAGAGAGTATTTCCCAAGCATGGGGGAGATTGAAGTCACTAATGCTCAAATTTCCCATTCATGAGCTCCCCCGTAATGTTATTATTAATAATTTTTATGCAAGGCTTTCAGGACACCACAAGGACTATCTAGATGCCTGTTTGGAGGGATCTTTCACAAGCAAGGAGGTTGAAGCTAGATGGGATCTTCTTGAAAGAATTCAAAGGAATACTGAAGATTGGGAAAACGACAAAGGTAAAGAATCAGGTATAAACTACGAGTATGATTGCATTAAGTATTTCGCTCAAACCGCTGATTTTCAAGAGCTTAGTGCTAAATATGGTCTTGATCCTCAAATTATGGTCGATTGCTATAGAGCCTTTGCTTCTCATATTAATGTTCCTAAAGAAAATTGGTACATGTATCATGAACCTTTTAAAGACATCAGCATGAAGGATGAAACTGTTATTAATGATTGCAATGAACATGCTCAAACTTCTGAAAATTCTATTTCCTATAAGCATGTTAATTTTTGTGGAGTTCATAGACCTTGTGAAAAGAATAAAATTGAAGAAGAATATTATATCCATCACAGGAATGAAAAAAAACTAGAAAGTGATCTAGGGCTCTAGATGATCTTGGTGAAAAAGTTTGTGCCCTCTATCCTTTTATTTGTGAACTTTGCCATAGAGTGGGTCATTTTAATTTTCAATGCTCCTCCAATGATAATTCGAACCTCATGAGTGCTGCAAATTTGTATTGTGATGATGAAATCACTCCTAATCAGCATGATGAACTTACATTATTTTTGGAGTGTGAAGAGTTATTGAGAAAAACTTCTTTGGTGGATATGAGTGCTCTTGATATTAATAGTGTCCTGCATGGGTGTGTTTCTTATTGCATTGATAATTGCCATACAAATACTTACATACAAAATATTATAGAAGATGACACTTTGCCAAAATATGATAGGACTGCTGTGTGTTTTGAACTTATTAATGAAAGAGAGGTATCCTCCCAAGTTTCTTCTATTGTTTCTAATAATAAACCAGGTTATGTGGAGAAGCTTCCTTTCAAGCCTCTCCCTCCTAAAGGGGAAAAGAAGAAGAAGAAGGGAACGAACAAAAAGAAGAAGAGGGGGAATAAAAAGAAAGAGGTAACGGCATATCCCCGCGTGTATGAGATAACGATAGGTAACCGTAAGTATGTTGCTCCTAATGATTATTATGATAATGAATCTGAGTACAATGTTCTTCCTATGCCCTTTACTTATATTAGTGATTATGATTTGGAAGAGGACACTACTTTTGATACTGAAAATCTCTTTGGTACCGATTATGAAAGTAATGATGTTAGCACTATCCATGTTCCCTCAAATGATGATATTATATCTTCGGGCTTAGATAATCGTTATAGAGATGGCTATGACACAGGTTATAATTATCCTTATGAAACTTGTCATAGTTATGATGGGATTGCCAAAAACCATTCCCTTAGTAAGAAACTTGTTTACCATGTTCAAATTCTTGATAATGATCCTGCTCCAATTACTATTAATGAGAAGAGTTTTTCCTATGCCAAAAATAATGATACTCTTATGCATATGAACCATGATATTTTTAGTCCCCCAAGCATGGAGGAGAAAATTTACTTTGTTGATACTTTACCTCCTATATATAATGATTACAATGATGACTATCATATTTTCAGTCCACCTACTATTGAGGAGAAAATTAATTATGATTACAATATGCCTCCTATATATGATGATTATGGTGATGAGAATAATAATGATAGCTATTTTATTGAATTTGCTCCCATTACAATTAATAGTAATGACTATGCTTATGTGGAAATTAATAATTTTATGCATGTAGCTCATGATAAGAATGTTTAATGTGATAGTTATATTGTTGAGTTTGTTCATGATGCTACTAAAAATCTTTATGAGAGAGGACAATATGGTTAGGGATTTTCATGTTACTAAAACACCTCTCTTTTTGCTGAAAATCTTGAAGTTGCGTTTGTCTTGTTTTCCTATGCTTATTGCATTATGCTTACATGACTTGTTTATTTACAAGATTCCTTTTCATAGGAAGTGGGTTAGACTTAAAAGTGTTTCTTATTTGCTTTTGATGCTCTCTTTTGCTTCAACTCTTATTTCTTGCGAGAGCATCATTAAAATTACTGAGCCCATCTTAATGGCTATTAAAAAGCACTTCTTGGGAGATAACCCATGTTTTTATTTTGCTACTGTTTTGTTGTATCTTGGAAGTTTTTACTACTGTACCAACCTCTCCTTATCATGTTTATTTCGTTTTTGTGCCAAGTAAAGTCTTTGATAGAAGGTTGATACTAGATTTGGATTTCTGCGCAGAAATAGATTTTCAGCTGTCACGAATTTGAGATGTTCTCTCTGTAGGAGAATCTAAAAATTCTGCAACAATTCATGAGTAATCCTCAGATATGTATGCAACTTTCATTCAATTTGAGCTTTTTCATCTCAGCATTTTAAGTGCCTCGAAAAAAATCGTCTTTACGGACTGTTCTGTTTTGACAGATTCATTTCACATTGCCTCCTTTACTGTGTTTGAGTGGATTTCTTTGCTCCATTAAATTTCAGTAGCCTTGGGTAATGTCCAGAAGTGTTGGGAATGATTGTGTCCTTGCTGAACATGTGAATTTTTGATTATGCACTAACCCCCTAATGAGATTGTTTTGAGTTTGGTGTGAAGGAAGTTTTCAAGAATATAGAGAGGAGGATGATATAATATCATCAAGAAGAGTGAAAAGTCTAAGCTTGGGGATGCCCCCGTGGTTCATCCCTGCATATTTCAAGAAGACTCAAGCGTCTAAGCTTGGGATGCCCAAGGCATCCCCTTCTTCATCAATAACTTATCAGTTCACCTCCAGTGAAACTATATTTTTATTTCGTTACATCTTATGTGCTTTACTTGGAGCGTCTGTGTGTTTTATTTTCGTTTTGTTATTTTCATTCTCAGAATAAAATCAGATCCTAACATGCTTGTGTGGGAGAGAGACACGCTCCGCTTGTTCATGTGAACACTGGTGTTCTTAGTTTTACTATTAATGTTCATGGCGAAGGTTGAAAGCCGCTTCATTGCTATTTGGTTGGAAACAGAAATTGCTTCATGCGGTAATTGGTATATTGTCTTGAATAATTTGATACTTGGCAACTGTTTTGAGCTCTCAAGTAGATCATGTTTAAGCTCTTGCATCATGTAGTTTAAACCTATTAGTGGAGAACTACCATAGAGCTTGTTGAAATTTGGTTTGCATGATTGGTCTCTCTAACGTCTAGATATTTTCTGGTAAAAGTGTTTGAACAAAAAGGAAGACAGTGTAGAGTCTTATAATTCTTGCAATATGTTCTTATGTAAGTTTTGATGTACCGGTTCATACTTGCGTTTGCTTCAAACAACCTTGCTAGCCAAAGCCTTGTACTGAGAGGGAATGCTTCTCGTGCATCCAAAACCTTGAGCCAAAATTTATGCCATTTGTGTCCACCATAACTACCTACTATGTGGTATTTTTCTGCCATTCCAAAGTAAATTTCTTGCGTGCTACCTTTGAAAATTTCATTCCTTGTCTTTGCAATACATAGATCATGGGAAAGTAGCCTAAAAAACTATTGTAGTAAAGAATATGTCGCTTATGTATCTTAGTTCTTATAAGTTGCTTGTTGAGCGGTAACCATGTGTCAACACCCGGATTTTTAGGTCCAGATGCCTATTATGTCATTCATCGCAATCCCAGGATAATGTTGTTGCGAGGCATAATAGTCGAATATCACAGTCATTATTTATTACAAGCCATAATGTCTTACAATCTTGAATCACATGATTCATATTACACAAATAGTTGATCTCACAATCAACAACATACATAAGTTCATACATAGCGGAAGCGTAATAGTAACGGGACTCTCTAGTCCACAGGCCAACATTTTGACGTCAGAAACCCCTAGTTGTCGTAGGCGTCCTGCTGGTCATCCTCGTGATAGTTCTGTTCCTCCTCGTACTCTGGCCATTTGAATAGCCAGGGACAAAGCCGTAAGTACTTCAAGTACTTGCAAACTAATACTATTGTAAAATGCCCATTTAAGAAACTAAGCTCTAATTTAACTTGCATAAGCCATATTTTAGTTCACAAGCTTGGATCATGTACTAACTAACTTAAGTGGGAACATTAGTGTCATTCCCACATCATTGGTTCAATACCCAAAGAGTCACCAAGTCACCATTCATATTTACTAAAGCTTTCAAAAATCTGACACCGGAAACTGTATGGCCCTTCCAACCGTCCGTAACCGTGGACACGGCTATTCGAATAGATTTACACTCTGCAGAGGTTGCACACTTGTGCCACAACATTTGATTTCATCCGTCGGGATTTCCCCGAATCATCGTAACACAGTACGCGGATCATCAACCATAACCTTTCACTTATAAATCCTAGTATGAGCACCTCTCCCCATGAGCTTGGCCTCCCAGTGAAAACCAACTGTTAACCTGGGAACTGCACAGGGCTTGGCCGTACAATTTCACCTCAATTCACATCCTTTCTCAACAACGGAGGCAGCCTCGGCATAACCCCTATGATGTGTGTTCAGAGGGAACTCATACTAAAATCTATAAACTTCCAGTTAAGCCCTACCCATAATCAGGTATTGTGGGGGTACTCAATAATTGGAAAGGTATCGCATTCAAACCAATATCAGGTTTTTATCAAAAATCACCATCTTCTCTTGTTCACATTCAACTTCAAACTCTTCAATGGAATGCTTCATCATTCCAAGGTTTCAAAATCAACCATTCACATGCTCCCATCTAATATAGTCAAATTTTAGTATTTTAGCACTAGCACTAATCATGAAGGGTGCTACTTTGCTTTGCTATCTCTTCTCATCTAGTAATCTTGTTCTCTATCCCAATTTTAGTTCATCCTTGGAAAACACAACAAGTAGAGCTTGTATGGTGTACACATAAGATAGGCTTGTATAAAGAGAAGTAAGAATCATGGTGCCTTGCTCAAGGTGAGCTTTGCACTTTGCAAGAGTATTATCTTGCCTTGGTAGTTCTCTAGGTTTTCTCCTTCTTCTTCCGGGTAGAATTCTCCTTCCTCTTGATAATCTCCGGTGCTAGCGTCTAAATTTGAATACGAAGTATAATCACCAAACAAGCTCAAAGGCTATTCTACACACATTATTACTTCACACAAACTATACTAAGCACACACATAAAATAAGTAAGTGTATTGGTGGGTGACTTGAGGTAAATGATTTCCTCTTATTCATATGTGAGAAGTAATGTTCATATAGTGTTTGGGGAATAAATTCCTCTCATTGAATCTTCTTAAGATTTAATTTCTCCACAGCAATACATGAATCCTATGTTGACCCAAGTCAACCATTCATCATCATTATTGGAGGAAATGATTTAAATGAGGTAGACCACCTCATACTATTTAAATAACACTACATTTGATTTAAATCTCAAGTAATTCATATAAGAGAGTTGGGACCAGGGGTCCAAACATCATATGAATTCATTTGAGACAAAGATTTAAATGAAGTAAAAATACTTCATAAGATTTACATAATAGTTTTGGACAATATCACTTACTAAACTAGCCATATTGTCCATTAATTAAACTAGGGTATGATCATGCAAAGTGACCACACCATTTTCTTGCAGAAACAATTAGTGTAAGTGAAATGTGAGCTATAGGAGTTGGAATTAACTTAGTATCTATTTTGGTTGATTTTTAATAATTATTTGAATATGTAAAAGTCCCTGTCTTGTTATTTTTATCACATTTATTCTACCAAGAATCTGACCATGGGGCCAGTGGCATTGGTTAGATCTTTTTCTTAGCTTTCCAACAACATAAAGTTCATCAAATTTGGTTTAGCCAATTTCAATCTATTGAATTTCAAAGTTGGAACCAGTATTGAAATTAAATTGATTTGGATAAATCGAATTTGAATTACTTGGGCTACGCGGGAAAGCTAAGTGGGCCGAAACGTTTAAAAACGGCCCAAGGCCAGCCCACCACGCATCTGTGCACGCGCGGGCCGCCTGACAGTGGGCTCCACCCGTCAGCGACTCATAATAGCCGAAACGGTATGTTTTAAAGTGGATCGTTGGATTAGAATGAGATCGGACGGCACTGGGCCATCGTCGTCTCCGGCGAGATGGGTTCACTGGCACGGCGGCGGTAGGGGGTCGGAGGCTCACCGTGGCTCCAGCTAGGGTTGGGCAGTGTGCTCGACGAGGTTGTGGATGACGGCGAAGCAGCCTGTAGCAGCGGCGTCGTCAGGGGCGGCCTCCTTCTCCGGCGATTGCTGCAGGGCTTCCGCGGCAGTGAGGTGTCGATTGGCCTTGCTCCGGCGACGATTGGAGTGGCTACTGGTGCTAGACGAAGCGGTGGTGAGAGGTGGTCATGGTGGTGTGCTTGGATCATCAAGGGAGGTCTCCTTTTATAGGGCGTGAGGGGTGCCGTGGGTGCTGCGGCAAGTCGACAAGGGCGCGGCGTCTCCGGTGAGCTAGGGGGCTAAGCGACGACGGGGTCGTGTTCACCACGTCAAGGCGGTACTGCGAGCGTCAACGGCGCGGCAAATGGGGGCGTACGACGGTCGGGCGCGTCCGTGTACTGCCGCGGCCGTGGCGGAAGGAAGCTTCCTCTCCGGCGGCGGTAGACGCTAGGGGGTGACGTGAGCTTGTCCGGCGAGCTCCGCGTGGCGAGAGAGGTACTACGGCGCGCGGATATGGTCGGGTACGGCGAGATCTGGCGAGCGCCGCGTGGACGTGTCCGTGCACTGGGTGACGTCGCCATGGCGTTGGCGGCGTACCTGGGGCGTCCTGGGCGCGCGTCGTCCGGGGCTTGTCGGCGTCTCCTCGACCAACGGCGGGTACAGGCGATCTCCTGGGATCATGGGCGACGCGTTGGACACGGTGGCCGTGGCGATGGTGAAGAGAAAGAGAGGGAGGCGTGTCGTGGGCGACGTGGCCGGCATGGCCATGGCTAGGCCATGTTTGGTCGTGTCCAGGGGGTGCCAAGGCATGGGCTGGTTAGGGTTAGGTCTTGTGGTCAATGCTAGGTCAAGTAGTGAGCAAGTGGTGGCCTGGTTTGATCACATTTCAAAAATGGAGATTGTTACATATGTTTCAAAGTCTCATCTTGGCATGCTTCTATCTCTTGATCCATGATGAATTTGATATGGTGATCTTTACAGAAGTTGTTCACCTTGTTGAGTACTTGGATGACATGCCAAGAGTTGGATTTGTTTGGTTTGGAAAAATTGAAATAGAGAGGCTCAAAGTAGGTACCGAGACTATAAAAGTCAGAAATGACCATGATCATATGTGATCATGTTTTCAATTTTGAAAATGGTTTGAAAAGTAAATCCTTGATTCTCAAAGTTGTATTCACTCTTTAATAACATAGCACAATTATTGGTGAAGATCAAATGGGTCTAAGATCAAATTTACAAAAATGACATAGACCTCATATTTGGGTTTTTAGGGTTTTTGTGATATTTGAATTCTTTCTCTTTTTGAGATATTTAATTTATGAAGATCACTTGATCACTCTAGGGTGTTAGAGTTCATCACAAACACAAAGTAACAAACCTCATGGCATAGCACTCAAAATGCACAAGTCCTATGCAGGGTACTATATGCAAGTAAAAGTTTTTGTTGGTTCTAAATTTTTGGATAATTGAAATTGTTCTTCTTCCTTTATTTGAAATTTGGGATGTTACAAACCCTTCCCCCTTACAAAAGATCTCGTCCCGAGATCTTAAAGAAATTAGGTACTAAAGAGATCTGGGTACTCCTTCTTCATATCTTCCTCGCGCTCCCAGGTGGCTTCATCTTCGGTATGATTGCTCCACTGTATCTTCAGAAACTTGATGCTTCGGGTGCGGGTGGTTCGGTATGCTTCTTCCAAGATGCGAATCGGCACTTCGCGGTATGTCAGGTCTTGGTTGATATCTACCGAACGGTGATCGATGTTCTTGAACACTTCCGTCTTCTCGGGGACTTCCAGGCACTTCCGAAGGAGTGAGATGTGAAACACATCGTGCACAGCCGACATTTCTTCGGGTAACTCCAATTGATAGGATACTTCGCCTCGGCGACTCAGAACTTTGAAGGGTCCGACATATCGGGGTGCAAGCTTTCCTTTCAGCTGAAATCTCTGCATTCCTTTCAGGGGGGATACCTTGAGATAGACAAAATCTCCGATCTCGAAGGTCATCTCTCGGCGTCTCTTGTCGGCATAACTCTTCTGCCTTGACTGCGCCGTCTTGAGGTACTCGCGGATTTTGTGCACTTTCTCTTCGGCTTCACGAAGAACATCAGGTCCAAAGACTTGGCTTTCTCCGACTTCCGACCAGTTCAGGGGGGTTCGGCACTTCCTTCCGTACAAAGCTTCAAAGGGGGCCATCTGTAGGCTGGCTTGGTAACTGTTGTTGTAGGAGAATTCGGCGTAAGGCAGGCAATCTTCCCACTTGGATCCGTACTCCAGTACGCATGCTCTCAACATATCCTCTAAAATCTGATTGACTCTCTCGGTCTGTCCATCGGTCTGCGGGTGATAGGAGGTGCTGAAATTCAGACGGGTTCCTAGTCCTTCATGCACTTTCTGCCAAAATCGTGAGGTGAACTGTGATCCTCTATCTGACACTATCGACTTTGGGGTTCCGTGCAGGGCGACTATTCTGGAGATGTACAGCTCAGCTAACTTTGGTCCTTGGTAGGTGGTCTTGACGGCGATGAAATGGGCTACTTTGGTCAATCTATCCACCACTACCCATATAGAGTCGTTGCCTTTGCTGGATTTGGGCAAACCTGTGATAAAGTCCATTCCTACCGAGTCCCACTTCCATTCCGGAATCTGCAAGGGTTGCAGCAGTCCTGCGGGTCGCTGATGTTCTGCCTTGACTCGCTGACAGATATCACACTTGGCGATGTAGCTTCCGATCTCCCTCTTCATTCCATGCCACCAAAATTGTTCCTTCAAATCCTGGTACATCTTGGTACCTCCGGGGTGAATAGAGTATAGGGTGTCATGGGCTTCCTTCAGAATGACTTGCTTCAGGTCTGAATCCGATGGTACGCAGAGACGTCCTTTGTACCAAAGAACTCCGGCTTCATCAACGGTGAATCCTGGTGCTTTTCCTGCGACTATCTGGGTCTTGATCCCGTCAATGCTGGCATTTCCCTTCTGAGCTTCCTTGATCTGTCCCATCAAGGTAGGTTGTAGCTCCATGCTGGCTAAGAATCCTTCACTGACTAACTCCATTCTGAACTGTTCAAACTCCTGGTATAAACTGGGTTGTTCTTCTGCTATCATTGAGTTTAACTGACACGGCAGTCTGCTCAACGCATCAGCTACCACATTGGCCTTGCCGGGGTGGTAGTGGATCTCCATATCATAATCCTTAATCAGTTCTAACCATCTTCTTTGTCTCATGTTCAGCTCCTTCTGGGTAAAGATATACTTCAGGCTCTTGTGATCCGAATAGATCTCGCAGCGATTACCCATGAGGTAATGACGCCACACCTTTAGTGCTAAAACTACGGCTGCGAGCTCGAGGTCATGGGTGGGGTAGTTCTGCTCATGCTGCTTCAGTTGCCGGGACAAATAAGAGATCACTTTGCCTTCTTGCATAAGCACACATCCGAGACCAATCTTGGATGCATCGCAGTAAACATCAAAGGGTTTGGTGATATCCGGCATGATCAGAATTGGGGCTGAGGTTAGTCTAAGCTTGAGTTGTTGGAAACTCTCCTCACATTTGTCCGTCCATTCGAACTTCTTATCTTTCTTCAGCAATTGGGTCATTGGTCGAGCGATACTCGAAAAGCCTTCTACAAATCTGCGGTAATATCCGGCTAATCCAAGAAAAGCGCGGACCTCGGTGCGGGTGGTTGGGGCTTTCCATTCTGCAACGGTCTTGATCTTGGCGGGATCTACGGCAATTCCTCCTGCAGACAAGATATGTCCCAGGAATCCAACTTCCTTTAACCAAAACTCACATTTGCTGAACTTAGCATACAGCTTATGCTCTCTCAGGGTCTCTAGGACAGCTTCTAGGTGTTGTTCATGCTCTTCCTCAGACTTGGAATAGATTAGAATGTCGTCGATGAAAACGACAACAAACTTATCCAAAAAGTTCATGAAGATTTTATTCATGAGATTCATGAAATAAGCGAGGGCATTGGTCAATCCAAATGACATGACATTGTACTCGTACAATCCATATCTGGTGGTAAAGGCAGTTTTGGGAATGTCCGATGCTCGAATCTTCAGCTGGTGGTATCCAGTCCTGAGGTCAATCTTTGAGAACACTATGGCTCCGGTCAGCTGATCAAACAGATCTTCTATCTTGGGCAACGGATATTTGTTCTTGATGGTGACATCGTTAAGCTTACGATAGTCCGTACATAAACGACTGGCACCATCCTTCTTATCCACAAACAAAACAGGTGATCTCCAAGGTGACGCACTTGGTCTAATCAGACCTTTGGCTAACAGTTCATCCAGTTGCTTCTTCAGCTCCACAAGCTCTGCTGGGTTCATACTGTAGGCTCTCTGGGCTATAGGTCCGGTTCCGGGAATTAACTCGATGATAAACTCGATATCCCGGTCCGGGGGCATACCGGGTAAACCATCCGGGAACACATCAGGATATCGACAAACGACCCCGATTTGATCCAGAGTTGGCTTGGCTACGCTGCGGTTGCAGGTAAACTTTCTAGGTAAGAGTTCAGAGACATGTTCCACTAAGATACCGGTGCTACTGGTCATGGTGATGGCTTTCTTGGCACAATCAATCATTCCATGGTGTTTCGCCATCCAATCCATTCCCAGTACTACTTCCAAACCTTTGGTTCCCAAAATTATCAAATTGGCATAGAACTCTACTTCATGAATTCTGATGGGTACATTTTTACAAAATTTTCTCGCTTTAGTGGTTGATCCGGGAATTTGAACTATCATGACATGTTTCAAACTGAGGGGTTGAATTTTACTTGTTGATGCAAAGTCTTCGGTGACAAAAGAATGAGATGCTCCGGAATCAAACAACACTCTGGCAGGTACTGAGTTGACAGGAAACATACCCAGTACAACATCTGGTGCTTCCTGGGCTTCTTCGGCATTCATGTGGAAAAGACGGCCGTTGCGGTTATTGGGGTTGTTGGGGGCGAACTTCTTTCCGGTGGAAACGCGGCGTTGCTGCTGAGCAGGTGCAGCGGTGTTGCCGGCGAGCTTGGCGAGTCTCTTGGGGCACTCATTGGAGTAATGCCCCACCACTCCGCACTCATAGCAAGTGATAGTGGACTTGTCCTTGGTTGCGACCGGAATGGCGTTGCTTCCAGTCCTTGGAGCGGTGTTGGTGTTGTTGTTGTTGTTGGGAGCTCTGGGCGGAGCGCGGTTGAAGTTGTTGTTGTTGTTGTAGTTGTTGGTGTGGCCTCCTGGCCTGGAGTTTCCTCCACTCCGGTTCTGATAACCGGGCGCGAGTTCTGCATAGGGGGCTTGTTGTTGTTCCTCGGAGTGAAACCTCCGCTTGAGCTGGGACGATACTTCGGGGCATTGCTAGGCCCACTCTGGTGCATCATGCGACGTTTGCGGTTCTCATTGGCTTGGTTCAGCTTGCCCTCCATCTGGATGGCGGAGTCAACAAGGGCTTCGAGGTCAGCGAAGGGATGTTGACGAGAACAGTCTGCATCTCATCATGCAGTCCGTTCAGGAATCTCTCCTGCCTCTTCTCGGTGGTGTCGGTTTCATCGGGGGCGTACCTTGACAGGGTAAGGAACCTGTCGCGGTATTCTACCACCGTCATGCGACCTTGCTTCAGTTCACGGAACTCATCCCTCATCTTCTTGATAAGACCCGGGGGTACATGGTACTTGCTAAACTTGAGCTTGAAGTCTGCCCAAGTCATGAACTGACCTCCATTCATGGCACGTGTGCTAATCCACCAGGCTCGGGCAGGTCCTGCGAGGTAATGAGTGGCAAACAGAACCATCTCGTTGGGTTCCACTCCCGCTACCTCCAAGTTGTTCTCCATGGTCTGAAGCCAGTCATCGGCATCGAGGGGTTCCTCCGTCTTGCTGAACACCGGAGGGTTGGTATTCTGAAAGTTCTTGAGCTTGGATCCGGGATGATCATGATTCCCATGGCCTTGGTTTGCGAGGTTTTGCAGTGCGGTGATGTTGGCTTGACGTTCAGCCCTTTCAGTCTCCCTGTCTGCCAGCAGGGTTTGCAGCAGTTGCATCATAGCATCGTTGTTGTTGCGATTGGGAGGGGCCATCTGAATATACATTAGATTATAAGATAAGAGGGAAATTCTATGGTTTATTTTGAATAAGTTCAAAAACTTGTAAAAACTTGAATGCTTTGGATGACACACACAAACATTCATTCATTCATACCACATAACACATTACAAACTAACATTTCCACACTCCAATGGTTTTAAGAACCATTTCACATGCTACGATACAAAGGTCGGGATACAACTCATGCCTACATCAGTGCTCAAGTGCAGCTACCCTCGTCCTCCACATCTATAGGAACGACGTCATCAGGACCCGGCTCCAGAAAAGCGTAGTCCTCCTCCTCAGTGAACTCGTCCTCCTCGAAGTCGTCATCGTCACTCAGGAAGGCTCCTCCTCCCTGAATATCGATACCGGCTTCGTCTTCTTCCATCTCCTGGATCTGCTCCTCCTGAGCCTTCACCGTGGCCTCAAGTGACGCTATCTGAGCGCGAAGGCGTGTGATGGTGGCATCCTTCTTCGCGCACCTTAGGCGAAGCTTGTTGCGGTCTCTCGGATAGCATCTTGATAGCATCTCCATGGGTGGCCGGGCGATGTGCGTGCGGTTCGCGTACACCCGGGCGTTGTCTAGATCCTGCTGTGTATGATACAGCATAAAATCTAGGTGCTCGGCGTGGTGTCGCAGCTCTGGGTGCGACTGCAGAGTCATGGGTGCTCCTGAGGCATCACGCCTCACTAGGTGAGCAAAGCGGGACGCAAGCAGGCGTACCACATTCCTGTCCGCGAGGCGTGCCAATGCCTCTCGAAGAGCTCTCGCTAGTCCGTCGAGCCAGTTGCTCTCACGGAATGAGAACAGAATCCTCTCCTGGTTAGGAGACTCCATCGTGCCTCGCACATCCGCGGTGATAATCCACTGGAGTTCTCCACCGGGCTGATCGTTCACCTGAATTCCGTGGAACTCAGGGGGAAGTCGACCAAGGAAAGCAGCGACAGCGGTGAGGTCATGTTCGAACACGAGGCTCCCACCGTTCCCGAGCTGATAGAACTTCGCGTTGATGGGTTCATTGGGCTCCATCTGAAAGCGAAAAGGTTGAGTAAGTTAGAGAGTGAACAAGTGTGGCAAAATTTTAAGTAGATTCAATTTAGAAGAGCACATTATTCATCAAATTTCGAAATAGTCTCAAAGGCAAGAATGCGAGTAAATTTTCATAAATATTTACTTCATTTGATTTCAAAGTTAAGTTTTCATGAACGTCCATTCTAACTAGGGTCTTCTAAGGTCAAATAATGGCTCGATACCAACTTGTCAACACCCGGATTTTTAGGTCCGGATGCCTATTATGTCATTCATCGCAATCCCAGGATAATGTTGTTGCGAGGCATAATAGTCGAATATCACGATCATTATTTATTACAAGCCATAATGTCTTACAATCTTGAATCACATGATTCATATTACACAAATAGTTGATCTCACAATCAACAACATACATAAGTTCATACATAGCGGAAGCGTAATAGTAACGGGACTCTCTAGTCCACAGGCCAACATTTTGACGTCAGAAACCCCTAGTTGTCGTAGGCGTCCTGCTGGTCATCCTCGTGATAGTTCTGTTCCTCCTCGTACTCTGGCCATTTGAATAGCCAGGGACAAAGCCGTAAGTACTTCAAGTACTTGCAAACTAATACTATTGTAAAATTCCCATTTAAGAAACTAAGCTCTAATTTAACTTGCATAAGCCATATTTTAGTTCACAAGCTTGGATCATGTACTAACTAACTTAAGTGGGAACATTAGTGTCATTCCCACATCATTGGTTCAATACCCAAAGAGTCACCAAGTCACCATTCATATTTACTAAAGCTTTCAAAAATCGACACCGGAAAGCTGTATGGCCCTTCCAACCGTCCGTAACCGTGGACACGGCTATTCGAATAGATTTACACTCTGCGAGAGGTTGCACACTTGTGCCACAACATTTGATTTCATCCGTCGGGATTTCCCCGAATCATCGTAACACGATACGCGGATCATCAACCATAACCTTTCACTTATAAATCCTAGTATGAGCACCTCTCCCCATGAGCTTGGCCTCCCGGTGAAAACCAACTGTTAACCCGGGAACCGCACGGGGCTTGGCCGTACAATTTCACCTCAATTCACATCCTTTCTCAACAACGGAGGCAGCCTCGGCATAACCCCTATGATGTGTGTTCAGAGGGAACTCATACTAAAATCTATAAACTTCCAGTTAAGCCCTACCCATAATCAGGTATTGTGGGGGTACTCAATAATTGGAAAGGTATCGCATTCAAACCAATATCAGGTTTTTATCAAAAATCACCATCTTCTCTTGTTCACATTCAACTTAAAACTCTTCAATGGAATGCTTCATCATTCCAAGGTTTCAAAATCAACCATTCACATGCTCCCATCTAATATAGTCAAATTTTAGTATTTTAGCACTAGCACTAATCATGAAGGGTGCTACTTTGCTTTGCTATCTCTTCTCATCTAGTAATCTTGTTCTCTATCCCAATTTTAGTTCATCCTTGGAAAACACAACAAGTAGAGCTTGTATGGTGTACACATAAGATAGGCTTGTATAAAGAGAAGTAAGAATCATGGTGCCTTGCTCAAGGTGAGCTTTGCACTTTGCAAGAGTATTATCTTGCCTTGGTAGTTATCTAGGTTTTCTCCTTCTTCTTCAGGGTAGAATTCTCCTTCCTCTTGATAATCTCCGGTGCTAGCGTCTAAATTTGAATACGAAGTATAATCACCAAACAAGCTCAAAGGCTATTCTACACACATTATTACTTCACACAAACTATACTAAGCACACACATAAAATAAGTAAGTGTATTGGTGGGTGACTTGAGGAAAATGATTTCCTCTTATTCATATGTGAGAAGTAATGTTCATATAGTGTTTGGGGAATAAATTCCTCTCATTGAATCTTCTTAAGATTTAATTTCTCCACAGCAATACATGAATCCTATGTTGACCCAAGTCAACCATTCATCATCATTATTGGAGGAAATGATTTAAATGAGGTAGACCACCTCATACTATTTAAATAACACTACATTTGATTTAAATCTCAAGTAATTCATATAAGAGAGTTGGGACCAGGGGTCCAAACATCATATGAATTCATTTGAGACAAAGATTTAAATGAAGTAAAAATACTTCATAAGATTTACATAATAGTTTTGGACAATATCACTTACTAAACTAGCCATATTGTCCATTAATTAAACTAGGGTATGATCATGCAAAGTGACCACACCATTTTCTTGCAGAAACAATTAGTGTAAGTGAAATGTGAGCTATAGGAGTTGGAATTAACTTAGTATCTATTTTGGTTGATTTTTAATAATTATTTGAATATGTAAAAGTCCCTGTCTTGTTATTTTTATCACATTTATTCTACCAAGAATCTGACCATGGGGCCAGTGGCATTGGTTAGATCTTTTTCTTAGCTTTCCAACAACATAAAGTTCATCAAATTTGGTTTAGCCAATTTCAATCTATTGAATTTCAAAGTTGGAACCAGTATTGAAATTAAATTGATTTGGATAAATCGAATTTGAATTACTGGGCTACGCGGGAAAGCTAAGTGGGCCGAAACGTTTAAAAACGGCCCAAGGCCAGCCCACCACGCATCTGTGCACGCGCGGGCCGCCTGACAGTGGGCTCCACCCGTCAGCGACTCATAATAGCCGAAACGGTATGTTTTAAAGTGGATCGTTGGATTAGAATGAGATCGGACGGCATCTGGGCCATCGTCGTCTCCGGCGAGATGGGTTCAACGGCACGGCGGCGGTAGGGGGTCGGAGGCTCACCGTGGCTCCGGCTAGGGTTGGGCAGTGTGCTCGACGAGGTTGTGGACGACGGCGAAGCGGCTCGTAGCGGCGGCGTCGTCGGGGCGGCCTCCTTCTCCGGCGATTGCTGCGGGGCTTCCGCGGCGGTGAGGCGGCGATTGGCCTTGCTCCGGCGACGATTGGAGTGGCTGCTGGTGCTAGACGAAGCGGTGGTGAGAGGTGGTCATGGTGGTGTGCTTGGATCATCAAGGGGAGGTCTCCTTTTATAGGGCGTGAGGGGTGCCGTGGGTGCTGCGGCAAGTCGACAAGGGCGCGGCGTCTCCGGTGAGCTAGGGGGCTAAGCGACGACGGGGTCGTGTTCACCACGTCAAGGCGGTGCTCGCGAGCGTCAACGGCGCGGAAAATGGGGGCGTACGACGGTCGGGCGCGTCCGTGTACTGCCGCGGCCGTGGCGGAAGGAAGCTTCCTCTCCGGCGGCGGTAGACGCTAGGGGGTGACGTGAGCTTGTCCGGCGAGCTCCGCGTGGCGAGAGAGGTACTACGGCGCGCGGATATGGTCGGGTACGGCGAGATGCGGCGAGCGCCGCGTGGACGTGTCCGTGCACCGGGTGACGTCGCCATGCCGTTGGCGGCGTACACAGGGCGTCCTGGGCGCGCGTCGTCCGGGGCTTGTCGGCGTCTCCTCGACCAACGGCGGGTACGGGCGATCTCCTGGGATCATGGGCGACGCGTTGGACACGGTGGCCGTGGCGATGGTGAAGAGAAGAGAGGGAGGCGTGTCGTGGGCGACGTGGCCGGCATGGCCATGGCTAGGCCATGTTTGGTCGTGTCCAGGGGGTGCCAAGGCATGGGCTGGTTAGGGTTAGGTCTTGTGGTCAATGCTAGGTCAAGTAGTGAGCAAGTGGTGGCCTGGTTTGATCACATTTCAAAAATGGAGATTGTTACATATGTTTCAAAGTCTCATCTTGGCATGCTTCTATCTCTTGATCCATGATGAATTTGATATGGTGATCTTTACAGAAGTTGTTCACCTTGTTGAGTACTTGGATGACATGCCAAGAGTTGGATTTGTTTGGTTTGGAAAAATTGAAATAGAGAGGCTCAAAGTAGGTACCAGACTATAAAAGTCAGAAATGACCATGATCATATGTGATCATGTTTTCAATTTTGAAAATGGTTTGAAAAGTAAATCCTTGATTCTCAAAGTTGTATTCACTCTTTAATAACATAGCACAATTATTGGTGAAGATCAAATGGGTCTAAGATCAAATTTACAAAAATGACATAGACCTCATATTTGGGTTTTTAGGGTTTTTGTGATATTTGAATTCTTTCTCTTTTTGAGATATTTAATTTATGAAGATCACTTGATCACTCTAGGGTGTTAGAGTTCATCACAAACACAAAGTAACAAACCTCATGGCATAGCACTCAAAATGCACAAGTCCTATGCAGGGTACTATATGCAAGTAAAAGTTTTTGTTGGTTCTAAATTTTTGGATAATTGAAATTGTTCTTCTTCCTTTATTTGAAATTTGGGATGTTACACCATGTTATCTGGGGACGCCATAAACCTGTCACAGCTTTGTTGAATATCATGTGAGTTTCTATGCATGTTCGTCTTGTCTGAAGTAAGGGAGATTTGCCATGAGTTAAATGGTTTGAGTATGCATATTGTTAGAGAAGAACATTGGGCCGCCAACCAAAGCCATGTATCATGGTGGAAGTTTCAGCTTGGACATTAATCCTCAAATCTCTTATGAGAATATTATCTATTGTTGAATGCTTAAAGCATTAAAGAGGAGTTCATCATCTGTTTTCTATGTTGTCCCGGTATGGATGTCCTCAAGTTGAGATCTATCAAAATCGAGAAATCAAATGCGATCTATCTCCTTGGACCTTTGTACAGGTGGCATAGAGGTACCCCTTTGTGACACTTGGTTGAAACATATGTAATGCAATGATAATCCATGGAAGTCCGAGCTAATTAGGACAAGGAGCGGGCACTATTAGTATTCGATGCATGAGGCTTGCAACTTATAGGAGGTTTTATGCATAACACATATGAATTATTACTACCGTTGACAAAATTGTTTCCATGTTTTCAAAATAAAAAGCTCTAGCACATGAGTAATCCCTGCTTCCCTCTGCGAATGGCCTTTCTTTTACTTTATGTTGAGTCAGTTTACCTACTTCTTTCTATCTCAGAAGCAAACACTTGTGTCAACTGTGTGCATTGATTCTTACATACTTGCTTATTGCACCCATCATATTACTTTGTGTTGACAATTATCCATGAGATATACATGTTGAAAGTTGAAAGCAATTGCTGAAACTTAAATCTTCCTTTGTGTTGCTTCAAAAACTTCTATTAAGAATCTATTGCTTTATGAGTTAACTCTTATGCAAGGCTTTTTGATGCTTGTCTTGAAAGTACTATTCATGAAAAGTTTTTGCTATATGATTCATTTGCTTAGTCATTATCTTTTTGTTAGCAAACTATAGACCATTGCTTTGAGTCACTTCATTCATCTCATATGCTTTACAATAGTATTGATCAAGATTATGTTGGTAGCATGTCACTTCAGAAATTATTCTCTTTATCGTTTACCTACTCGAGGGCGAGTAGGAACTATGCTTGGGGATGCTTGATACGTCTCCAACGTATCTATAATTTCTTATGTTCCATGCTAGGTTTATGGCAATACCTACATGTTTTATTCATACTTTATATCATTTTGATGCATTTTCTGGTACTAACCTATTAACACGATGCCGAAGCGCCAGTTCCTGTTTTCGGCTGTTTTTGGTTTCACAAATCCTACACAGGAAATATTCTCGGAATTGGACGAAACAAAAGCCAAAACTCCTATTTTTCCGAGGGACACACGGAGCCAGAAGGGCAAGCCAGGGGGAGGCCCACGGCCTCCACACCATAGGCCGGCGTGGCCGAGAGGGGGGCGCACCGCCATATGGGGTGGGCCCCTCGGGCACCCCCTCGCGCCGCCCTTTCGCCTATATATTCCTTCCGTCGCGAAAACACGAAAATAACAAGTCATATTCCACGAAAAGTTTCGTAGCCGCCGCCATCGCGAAGACAAGTTTCGGGGGACAGAATCTCTATTCCGGCACACCGCCGGGACGGGGAATTGCCCCCGGAGTCATCTCCATCGACACCACCGCCATCTTCATCGCCGTTGCTGTCTCCCATGATGAGGAGGGAGTAGTTCTCCCCCGAGGCTGAGGGCTCTACCGGTAGCTATGTGGTTCTTCTCTCTCTCCCATGGTGTGATCTTTATGTGATCATGAGCTTTGTGATCTAGTTGAATATGTAGATGTTACTCTTGTCTATTATGCACTCTAGAGGTTACTTTAATATGAACTCTGGATTCATTCTCCACGGTGTGATGGTGACAGTGTGCGCATCGTGTGTGATTCCTTTATGACGTTGTGGAGCTTGTTTACTCTGGCTTGAGGTGTGCTTTTGTAGCCCTACACAATGAATGGTGTTTGTTATCCAACAAGAGAGTGTTTGAGAGTAGTTTATTCAATTATGTGATCATTGTTGAGAGTGTCCACTAGTGAAAGTATGATCTCTAGGCCTTGTTTCTAAGCATTGAAACACCGTTTCCAACAAGTTCTGCTACATGTTCGCTTGCTGCCATTTTTATTTCAGATTGCAATTACTACTTATAATCATCCATATTACTTGTATTTCACTATCTCTTCGCCGAACTAGTGCACCTATACATCTGACAAATGTATTAGGTGTGTTGGGGACACAAGAGACTTCTTGTATCTTAATTGCAGGGTTGTCTGATAGGGATATCTTTGACCTCTACCTCCCTGAGTTCGATAAACCTTGGGTGATTCACTTAAGGGAAATTTGCTGCTGTTCTACAAACCTCTGCTCTTGGAGGCCCAACACTGTCTACAGGAATACAAGCGTGCGTAGACATCAGTGACTAATGAAATGAATGATGTTTTATGCAGAGACTTTACAGATAAAGAGATTGGTGACGCATTATTCCAAATTGGTCCTTTGAAAGCACTAGGGTGTATGGATTCCCGACCAGATTTTACCAATGGAATTGGGCCACTATAAAAGAACAGGTCATAAACGCTGTCAAGTTATTCTTTGTTACTGGACATATGCCAGATGGTGTCAATGATACTGCTATTGTTTTAATTCCGAAGATTGATCAGCCATAAACCTTGAAGAATTTCCGTCCTATAAGTCTCTGTGCAGTTATATACAAGGTTATTGCGAAATGTATGGTCAACAGGATTGTCAACACCCGGATTTTTAAGTCCAGATGCCTATTATGCCATACATCGCAATCCCAGGAAGATTGTTTTTGTGAGACATAATAAGTTCATATCATAGCACATCATTCATTACAACACCATAATAGTCTTACATCAAAAAGGATGACATGATCCAGTCTCATTACAACACTTGATCTAAGGATCAAATACATAACACATAGCGGGAGTACGTAGTAGAGTCCATCTATTCCACAGGCAATGCTTGACGTCAGGAGATGATCCTAGTTGTCATAGACATCCTGCTGTCCGTCCTCCTGATACTGCTGCTCTTCTTCATATTCTGGCCATTTGAATAGCCAGGGACACAGCCATGAGTACTTTAAAGTACTCGCAAACTAATACTAGTGTAAGTACTAACAGTTTTAGTGAGAGGGTTCTATGCTCTAGGTTCATTTGCATAAAGCCAGCTTTATTTTATAAGCATCAAGTAATCAAAGACTCTTCATTTTCCTAACTTAACTCAAGTGGGAACATTAGTGTCATTCCCAAAACTCTGTTGTGATCAAGTCAAATTCACCTTTCAATTCACCATTCACTTTTAGAAATCATCTGACAATGGAACAGTATGGCCAACCAACCGTCCATAACCGCGGACACGGCTATTCGAATAGGTTTACACTCTGCAGAGGTTGCACACTTGTGCCACAACATTTGATTACATCCGTCAGGGATAACCCAGAATAATCATAACTCAGTATGTCGGATCATCAACCATTAACCCTTCACTTACACATCCTAGTATAGGCATCTCCCCCATGAGTTTGGCCTCCCAGTGATAACAATCTGCTATCCTGGGAACTGCACAGGGCTTGGGTAATACATTCAACTCTTTCACGTCATTTCACTTTCAACGGAGGCAGCCTCGGCATAACCTCTATGACGCTTGTTGATACGTCTCCGACGTATCGAAAATTTCTTATGTTCCATGCCACATTATTGATGATATCTACATGTTTTATGCATACTTTATGTCATATTTATGCGTTTTCCGGAACTAACCTATTGACGAGATGCCGAAGTGCCAGTTCCTGTTTTCTGCTGTTTTTGGTTTCAGAAATCCTAGTAACGAAATATTCTCGGAATTGGACGAAATCAACGCCCAGGTTCCTATTTTGCCCGGAAACATCCAGAACACCCGAGAGTCGCCAGAGGGGGGCCACAGGGGCCCCAGACGACAGGATGGCGCGGCCCAGGCCTTGGCCGCGCCCCCTATGGTGTCACCGCCTCGTCGCCCCTCCGACTCCGCCTCTTCGCCTATATAAAGGTCCCAGACCTAAAACCTCGAGACGGAAAAGCCACGGTACGAGAAACCTTCCAGAGCCGCCACCATCGCGAAGCCAAGATCCGGGGACGGGAGTCTCCGTTACGGCACGCTGCCGGGACGGGGAAGTGCCCCGGAAGGCTCCTCCATCGACACCACCGCCATCTTCATCAACGCTGCTGTCTCCCATGAGGAGGGAGTAGTTCTCCATCGAGGCTCGGGGCTGTACCGGTAGCTATGTGGTTAATCTCTCTCCTATGTGCTTCAATACAATAATCTCATGAGCTGCCTTACATGATTGAGATTCATATGATGATGCTTGTAATCTAGATGTCACTATGCTAGTCAAGTGAGTTTTACTTACGTGATCTCCGGAGACTCCTTGTCCCACGTGTGTAAAGGTGACAGTGTGTGCACCGTGTGGGTCTCTTAGGCTATATTTCACGAATACTTATTCACTGTTATGAATGGCGTAGTGAAGTGCTTATTTATATCTCTTTATGATTGCAATGTGTTTTGTATCACAATTTATCTATGTGCTACTCTAGTGATGTTATTAAAGTAGTTTATTCCTCCTGCACGGTGTAATGGTGACAGTGTGTGCATCTGTGTTAGTACTTGGCGTAGGCTAT
This sequence comes from Lolium rigidum, assembly GCF_022539505.1. Lineage (NCBI taxonomy): Eukaryota > Viridiplantae > Streptophyta > Magnoliopsida > Poales > Poaceae > Lolium > Lolium rigidum. The sequence goes on from NC_061508.1 coordinate 134,966,384, forward strand.
GATTGTGATCTCTTGTAGAATATGAAGTTAACTATTGCTATGATAGTATTGATGTGATCTATTCCTCCTACATAGTGTGAAGGTGACAGTGTGCATGCTGTGTTAGTACTTGGTTTAGTTGTGTTGATCTGTCTTACAATCTAAGGTTATTTAAATATGAACATTGAATTGTGGAGCTTGTTAACTCCGGCATTGAGGGTTCGTGTAATCCTACGCAATGTGTTCATCATCCAACAAGAGAGTGTAGAGTATATATTTATCTATTCTGTTATGTGATCAAAGTTGAGAGTGTCCACTAGTGAAAGTCTAATCCCTATGCCTTGTTCCTAAATACTGGTATCGCTGCTTGTTTACTGTTTTACTGCGTTACTACTGCTACCATATTACCACCATCAACTACACGCCAGCAAGCTATTTTCTCGGCGCCGTTACTACTGCTCATATTCATTCATACCACCTGTATTTCACTATCTCTTCGCCGAACTAGTGCACCTATTAGGTGTGTTGGGGACACAAGAGACTTCTTGCTTTGTGGTTGCGGGGTTGCATGAGAGGGATATCTTTGACCTCTTCCTCCCTGAGTTCGATAAACCTTGGGTGATCCACTTAAGGGAAAACTGCTGCTGTTCTACAAACCTCTGCTCTTGGAGGCCCAACACTGTCTACAAGAATAGAAGCACCCGTAGACATCACTTGTTCAGAGGGAACCTATACTAAGACACATAAATTTCCAACTAAAGCCTTACCCATAATCAGGTATTGTGGGGGTACACAGAAATTGGAATGGTATCGCATCTGAACCCAGTCATCAATTTTTATCAAATTCACCGTGTCATTCAAGTCACTTTCACCTTCAAAATCTTTCAATAGAATGACTCATCATTCCAAGGTTTTCAAAGTCAAAGATTCACATGTTCCCAGCTAGAGTAGTCACTTTTAGTTTTAGCACTAGCAACTAGTCATGATGGGTGCTAACTAGCTTGTAACTCTCTAGGCTAACTTTGATGTTCTTGTACCACTCCATAACTAGACTCAAGTTAGTTATAAAAGTAAACCTTGATAATCAAAAGAAAAGCTTTGTAGGGTAAAAACTGGGACTTGGAAAGTAAACAAAGTAGTAAGGTATTGGTGCCTTGCTCAAGTTGAGCTTGCACTTGGGTAACTTGCAAGAGTATAGCTTGCCTTGATTGGTACAGTGATCAAAGCTTTCTTCTTCCTCTTGGTAGAAGACCTCCTCCTCCTGGTAGTCCTCGGTACTAGCGTCTATAAACGGATAGAGGTATACAATCACCACACAATGCTTAAGTACTAGACTTAACACACAAATGGTTCACACAAGCTATCCTATCATCACATATTAAATCACAAGGTGGTTGGCTTTTTTTTCTTTTAGGAAAACTTGTAAGAAGAATAAATTCCTCTCACTGAATCTTATTAAGATTTAATTTCCTCAATTAATAAGTGTGGGATTATGTTGACCAAGGTCAACACTTCACATTTATCATTTGAGAAAAATGATTTAAATGAGGTATTACACCTCATGCAATTTAAACACTAATATGGAACAATTTAATATCTCAAAGTAATCAAGTATGAGGTTCTAAAGCTAAGATCATTTCCTCATATTGAATCACTTGAGACAATGATTTAAATGACAGGAAAGCTCTCATACTATTTAATAAATAATTTTGGTTAATTTAAATGGACTAGAAATGGCCACATAGCCATTATTTTGCTCTAGCCCATGATCATGTGAACAACTATGCTATGTTTTTACATATTCATGTACAGTACGTGAAATGTGATTTATGAGAGTTGGAATCAACTCAAAATCACTTATGGTTGATTTTTAATAATTGTTTGAATTTGAAATGTTCTTTTTACTACACAATTTGCACAACAGATCTAGGGTTGAGACTAGTGTAGTTGGTTAGAGTTTTTCCTAAGCTTTCCAACAATATCAAGTTCATAAAATTTGGCTCAGTAGATCTCTCTAATTTTTAATTTGAACTAAACACCAGTATTGAATTCGAACTCAACTGATTAATCAGAATTTGAATTGCTGGGCTTGCCCGGGAAAGGTTAACGGGCCTGTGAGAGAAACAGAAAGATAGGCCGGCCCAGTTGCGTGTCTCGCAAGAGCGGGCCACCTGACGATGGGGTCCACTCGTCAGTGAGTCATAACTTCCGAAACGGTATGTTTTAAACAGAGCCGCAGGATAAGATGGCGATCCAACGGCCCTCGTGCGTCGTCATCGACGACGAGCACGGGCTCACTGGCGGCGAGCACCAGGGGGTCGGAGGGCTAACCAGGGTCCGGCGATCGTCGGCGTGGATGCAGGGCGGCGTTGTCGACGACGGCGGTCCTCCTGGTACAAGTGGCAGCTCCGGGGGCGGCTCCTAGCTCCAGCAATCTTGAGGCAGTACTGGCGGAGCTCCGGCGGTCGATTGGTGGTCTACAGATGGAATTGGGAAGCGGCGGTGCTCGAGGAGGGTCAGGGAGAAGAGAGGAGGCGAATGGTGTGGAGATTTGGAGCAGGGGAATGCTCCTTTTATAGCGGCAACAAGGTCTGCGGCTCACGGGGCAAGTCGCTCATGGCGTCGTGGCTACAGGAGCGGAGAGAGCTGGGCGACAGTGCAGCAGTGTTGGCGACGTCGTGGCGAGCACGGCGCGCTTGACGGCGCTGAAAATGATGCAGTGACGCGGCGAGGAACGTGACGCGAGCTCACAGTACCGAGACGGAAGTTGTCAACACCCGGATATTTAAGTCCAGATGCCTATTATGCCATACATCACAATCCCAGGAAGATTGATTTTGCGAGACATAATAAGTTCATATCATAGCACATCCTTCATTGCAACACCATACTAGTCTTACAACAAAAATGATCACATGATCCAGTCTCATTACAACACTTGATCTAAGGATCAATACATAACAAATAGCGTGAGTACGTAGTAGAGTCCATCTATTCCACAGGCAACGCTTGACGTCAGGGGAAGCTCATAGTTGTCATAGACGTCCTGCTGTCCGTCCTCCTAATACTGCTGCTCGTCTTTATAGTCTGGCCATTTGAATAGCCAGGGACACAGCCATGAGTATTTTCAAGTACTCGCAAACTAATACTAGTGTAAGTACTAACAGTTTTAGTGAGAGGGTTCTAAGCTCTAAGTTTATTTGCATAAAGCCAGTTTTATTTCATAAACCTTTAGTAAACAAAGACTCTTCAATTTCCTAACTTAACTCAAGTGGGAACATTAGTGTCATTCCCACAACTCTGTTGTGATTCAAAAACAAAGTCACCTTTTCAAGTTCAAACTCATAAGTCACCTTTCGTAAAAAGTTCTGATGACGGAACAGTATGGCCTTTCCAACTATCCATGACCGAGGACGCGGCTATTCGAATAGGTTTACACTCTGCAGAGGTTGCACACTTGTGCCACAACATTTGATTACATCCGTCAGGGATAACCCTAAATAATCATAACTCAGTATGCGGATCATCAACCATCAACCTTTCACTTACACATCCTAGTATAGGCACCTCCCCCATGAGTTTGGCCTCCCAGTGATAACCAACTGCTATCCTGGGAACTGCACGGGGCTTGGGTAAGACATTCACCTCATTTCACGTCATTTCAGTTTCAACGGAGGTAGCCTCGGCATAACCTCTATGACGCTTGTTCAGAGGGAACCCATACTAAGACACATATATTTCCAGCTAAAGCCTTACCCATAATCAGGTATTGTGGGGGTACTCAAGAATTGGAAAGGTATCGCATCCGAACCCAACCATCAGTTTTTGTAAAATTGACCATGTTATTTGATACGTCTCCAACGTACCTATAATTTCTGATGTTCCATGCTTGTTTTATGACAATACTTACATGTTTTGCTTGCACTTTATGATGATTTTATGCGTTTTCCGGAACTAACCTATTAACAAGATGCCACAGTGCCGGTTCTCGTTTTAGTGCTGTTTTTGGTTCCAGAAAGGCTGTTCGGGCAATATTCTCGGAATTCGACGAAACGAAGACCAAACCTCCTATTTTTCCCGGGAGGCTCCAGAACACCGAAGGGGAGTCGGAGAGGGGCCAGAGGGCCACCAGACCATAAGGCGGCGCGGCCTGGCCTGGGCCCGCGCCAGCCTATGGTGAGGAGCCCCAAGGCACCCTCCTGCGCCGCCTCTTCGCCTATAAAACCCCTTTCGACCTAAAAACACAGTACCACTTGACGAAACTCCAGAAAGACTCCAGGGGCGCCGCCACCGTCGCGAAACTCCAATTCGGGGGACAGAACTCTATGTTCCGGCACCCTGCCGGGATGGGGAAGTGCCCCCGGAAGCCATCTTCATCAACACCATCGCCTCCATCATGCTCCGTGAGTAGTTCCCCCATGGACTACGGGTTCTAGCTGTAGCTAGTTGGTATTCTCTCCCCCATGTACTTCAATACAATGATCTCATGAGCTGCCTTACATGATTGAGATTCATCCGATGTAATCGGTGTTGTGTTTGTCGGGATCCGATGGATTGTTACATTATGATTGTCTATCTACAAAGTTTATGAAGTTATTGTTGCTGCAATCTTGTTGTGTTTAATGCTTGTCACTAGGGCCCGAGTGGCATGATCTTAGATTTAAGCTCTATACTTATTGCTTAGATTGTATCTACAAGTTGTATGCACATGTCTATGTCCGGAACCAAAGGCCCCAAAGTGACAGAAATTGGGACAACTAGAGGTAAAGGCTTAGATATGAGGATCACATGTTTTCATCGAGTGTTAATGCTTTGCTCCGGTGCTCTATTAAAAGGAGTGCCTTAATTTCCAGTAGATTCCCTAGAGGCCCGGCTTCCACCGGCTGGTAGGACAAAAGATGTTGTACAAGTTTCTCATTGCGAGCACGTATGACTATATATGGAAAACATGCCTACATGATTAATGATCTTGATATTCTGTCTTAATGCTATTTCAATCCTATCAATTGCCCGATCGTAATTTGTTCACCCAACACTTGTTATTGGAGAGTTACCACTAGTGTAGATAGCTGGGAACCCCGGTCCATCTTTCATCATCATATACTCGTTCTACATGTCATTGGAAGTAGTATCAACTATCTTCTGGTGCCATTGCTCTCATATTGCTATTACTGCTGCTGTCGTATTCTTGTTACTATTGCTCTCATATCACTGCTACTTTCACATCACCCTTGTTGCTAGTGTTTTTCCAAGTGCAGCTGAATTGACAACTGAGTTGTTAAGGCTTATAAGTATTCTTTACCTCCCCTTGTGTCGAATCAATAAATTTGGGTTTTACTTCCCTCGAAGACTATTGCGATCCCCTATACTTGTGGGACATCAAGACTGTTTTCTGGCGCCGTTGCCGGGGAGGCATAGCTCTACTCATAAGTTCACCTGGGGAGTACACTCTACCTCTCTCTCTGTTTTTATTTTGTTTTACTTTGTTTTGCTTAGTTTATTTTTGTCTAGTTTATTTGTGCTTAGTTTATTTCTGTCTTGTTTTATTTTTCTTAGTTTACTTTTGTCTAGTTTATTTTTGTCTTGTTTTATTAGTCTCATATACCCAAAAAATCCATAAAAATTTGAAAAACCAAAAAATTAAAAACTGCTGTTATGGGAGAACCAACAACCTACTTGGAGCTTATGGAATGTTATAATTGTTATAGAGAATCAAGAACTGGTAAAATAATGAGTGCTATGATAGAAAAACTGAATACAATTGCTAAAATCTTGCTTAAACGCCATGATATAAACTGTTGCTCTCAACAGGACACTAAACATCTTAAATTTCAATGTGGTTTTAGTGAGGAATTTTTTATTAAGAGCTATAATCGGAATTGCTATATTCATTATGGGTTCGAAGAGGTAGAACAATTTGTCTTATTTATGGGAGCCTCCGAGATAGAATCCTTCATGGTTGAGAATTATGAAACTTGTGTTGTTTGTAAGGACCTTAAAGATTATGTCTCTACTATCCTTAATTCTTGCATAGAATGCTACAGTAGGAATCCTTATATCCTTGATTATAAAGAGAGACACATTCATGCACAAGAATGCACCCACAATTTGCAGGAACCGGTGGAAGAAGAAATTGATGAACCTGAAAGCTCATTGGATGAAAAAGAGAAGGAAATTGATGAACCTGAAAGCTCATTGGATGAAAAAGAAGAGGAGAGCGACGAACAAAATGAGGAAGAATGGATTAGCTACCCATGTCAACCTTCTAATGAGAGTAACTCTTTATCTCTTACACTATTTGATTGTCCTCCATGCTTACCGGAAGAGGTTGAATGTTATGTTCCTGTGGATTCTCTTGAAATAGTACCTATGAGTAATACTTGTGGGAATGATTATGCTACTGTTATCTATGATAATCCATGCTACTTTGATAAATCTTATGATAATGTTTTGTTTGTGCCTGATGTCGAAATGCATGGTACTAAAGAATTTTGTTTGGCAAATGTCTATGATAAAGCTCTAGATGATGGTCCTATGTTACTTGATAATATTAATTGTACTACTAATGAAAATGGGATTGGAGAGTTCTTGACTTATTCTATGAGTCCCATATCTATTGAGATTGATCAACTACCTTGTTATATTATTAATAAAAGTAAGTTTGAAAGTTTTAATTCCACTATTCTTGAACTTGATAAAAATTATGTGTTTGGAAATCATGAAAAGTATGCTGCATGTGATAGTTATATTGTTGAGTTTGTTCATGAAGCTACTGAAAATTATTATGAGAGAGGAAAATATTATGGTCGAAATTTTCATGGTACTAATACACCTCTCTATGTGCTTAAAATTTTGAAGTTACACTTGTTCTATTTTCCTATGCTTGTTACTTTGCTTTTCATGAACTTGTTTATTTACAAGATTCCTATGCATAGGAAGCATGTGAGACTTAAATGTGTTTTGAATTTGCTTTTTGATGCTCTCTTTTGCTTCAAATACTATTTCTTGGGAGTGCATCATTAAAACTGCTGAGCCCATCTTAATGGCTATAAAGAAAGAACTTCTTGGGAGATAACCCATGTGTTATTTTGCTACAGTACTTTGTTTTATATTTGTGTCTTGGAAGTTGTTTACTACTGTAGCAACCTCTCCTTATCTTAGTTTTGTGTATTGTTGTGCCAAGTGAAGCCTCTAATCGAAGGTTGATACTAGATTTGGATTTCTGCGCAGAAACAGATTTCTATCTGTCACGAATCTGGGCTGTTTTCTCTGTAGGTAACTCAGAAAAATATGCCAATTTACATGCGTGTTCCTCAGATATGTACGTAACTTTCATTAGTTTTGACTTTTCTGATTTGAGCAACGGAAGTATTTATTTAAAATTCGTCTTTACTGGCTATTCTGTTTTGGCAGATTCTGTCTCTGTTTTTTGCATTGTCTCTTGTGGACTTTAAGCAAGGTTTTCTAGACGTAGAGGGCTGTAGCTAATGTTTTATTGAGTACTAACCCCTGTAATGAAGTTTATGAGAAGTTTGGTGTGAAGGAAGTTTTCAAGGGTCAAGAGAGGAGGATGATATATGATCAAGAAGAGTGAAAAGTCTAAGCTTGGGGATGCCCCCGTGGTTCATCCCTGCATATTTCAAGGAGACTCAAGCGTCTAAGCTTGGGGATGCCTTCCCCAAGGCATCCCCTTCTTCATCAACTTATCAGGTTTCTTCTATTGAAACTATATTTTTATTCGGTCACATCTTATGTGCTTGACTTGGAGCGTCTGTGTGTTTATTTTCGTTTTGTTTTTGTTTGAATAAATTCGGATCCTAGCAATCCTTGTGTGGGAGAGAGACACGCTCCGCTTTTTCATATGAACACTTGTTCTTCGTTTTACTTTTAATGTTCAATGATAAAAGTTGGAAGCTATTGCATTTATGGTTATTTGGTTGGAAACAGAAAATGCCTCATATTGTCTTGAATAATTTGACACTTGGCAATTGTTTTGAGCTCTCAAGTAGATCATGATTAAGTTTTTTCATGTAGTTTGAACCTATTAGTGGAGAACTACTGTAGAGCTTGTTGAAATTGGTTTGCACGATTGGTCTCTCTTAAGGTCTAGATATTTTCTGGTAAAAGTGTTTGAGCAACAAGGAAGACAGTTTAGAGTATTATAATGCTTGCAATATGTTCTTATGTAAGTTTTGCTGTACCGGTTCATACTTGTGTTTGCTTCAAACAACCTTGCTAGCCAAAGCCTTGTACTGAGAGGAAATGCTTCTCGTGCATCCAAAACCTTGAGCCAAAACCTATGCCATTTGTGTCCACCATATCTACCTACTATGTGGTATTTCCTGCCATTCCAAGTAAATACTTCATGTGCTACCTTTAAACCTTCAAAATTCTTCTTAATTTGTGTTAATGTTTTATAGCTCATGAGGAAGTATGTGGTGTTTTATCTTTCAACCACTACAAGAAAAGTTGCCATGGCCGACGAAGTTGAAGTCGCGCCGTGGTTGCTGGTGTACCATGGCCGACGATTTTGGGTCCCTCCGTGGTGCATGTCAAAACTTTTTTTTCTCGTTTTTGAGGCCACCTAGCCCGACGAAAGCGGCCAAAACGTCGCGTATGGTGGCCCGGGACGTGGTGCATCTCGAAATCGCGGGTTCGCCGGCCGAGTCAACGCAAATCCGCACCGCCGAGGGATGTAGGGCCCAGATGGCAGCCTCTACGGCATTGTTTTTTTCTCGATCGCGCCATCTCGTTCAACGTTCTCCGATCGAGCCGTTTACGATGCGGGATCATGGGTCCCGCATGTCATCCTCTATGAACCAAAATTCTTTCTATTCTTCGATTTTTTTGACCCCCGATTTACGGCTACTTCCTTTTTCTTTTGATCCCTTGCCGCCTTGGAAACGTTGAGACCGCTACTTGCTAAATGGGACCCGCATGTCATCCTCTATGTGCAATCAACTTTCTTTTCTTGGAGTTTTTTTGGCACCTCAAATTTGGTCACTTGCCTTTTTCTTTCGATCCCCTGCCGCCTCTCAAACGGTGATACCGCTTGCTGCTAACTGGGACCCGCATGTCATCCTCTATGTACTATAAAACTTTCTTTTCTTGAATTATTTTTGGCACCTCAAATTTGGTCACTTACCTTTTTCTTTCGATCCCCTGCCGCCTCTCAAACGGTGATACCGCTGCTGCTAAATGGGACCCGCATGTCATCCTCTATGTACTATAAAACTTTCTTTTCTTGAATTATTTTTGGCACCTCATATTTGGTCACTTACCTTTTTCTTTCGATCTCATGCCACGTTTGAAACGTTGAGGAACCTGCGGGCTCATGGGACCCGCATGTCATCCTCTATGTACTATAAAAGTTCATTTTCTTGGTTTTTTTTCACCCTCGATTTTTGGCAATTTCTTTTTTCTTTTGATCCCCTGCCGCCTCTCAAACGGTGATACCGCTGCTTGCTAAATGGGACCCGCATGTCATCCTCTATGTACTATAAAACTTTCTTTTCTTGAATTATTTTTGGCTGCTCATATTTTTTCACTTGCCTTTTTCTTTCGATCCCCTGCCGCCTCTCAAACGGTGATACCGCTGCTGGCTCATGGGACCCGCATGTCATCCTCTATGTACTATAAAACTTTCTTTTCTTGAATTATTTTTGGCTCCTGATATTTTTTCACTTGCCTTTTTCTTTCGATCTCAT
>NC_061508.1:134976169-134994375 GCF_022539505.1 Lolium rigidum
CTTACATGATTGAGATTCATCTGATGTAATCGGTGTTGTGTTTGTCGGGATCCGATGGATTGTTACATTATGATTGTCTATCTACAAAGTTTATGAAGTTATTGTTGCTGCAATCTTGTTGTGTTTAATGCTTGTCACTAGGGCCCGAGTGGCATGATCTTAGATGTAAGCTCTATACTTATTGCTTAGATTATATCTACAAGTTGTATGCACATGTCTATGTCCGGAACCAAAGGCCCCAAAGTGACAGAAATTGGGACAACTGGAGGGAAAGGCTTAGATATGAGGATCACATGTTTTCACCGAGTGTTAATGCTTTGCTCCGGTGCTCTATTAAAAGGAGTGCCTTAATTTCCAGTAGATTCCCTAGAGGCCCGGCTGCCACCGGCTGGTAGGACAAAAGATGTTGTACAAGTTTCTCATTGCCAGCACGTATGACTATATATGGAAAACATGCCTACATGATTAATGATCTTGATATTCTGTCTTAATGCTATTTCAATCCTATCAATTGCCCGACTGTAATTTGTTCACCCAACACTTGTTATTGGAGAGTTACCACTAGTGTAGATAGCTAGGAACCCCGGTCCATCTTTCATCATCATATACTCGTTCTACATGTCATTGGAAGTAGTATCAACTATCTTCTGGTGCCATTGCTCTCATATTGCTATTACTGCTGCTGTGTTACTGTTACTATTGCTCTCATATCACTGCTACTTTCACATCACCCTTGTTGCTAGTGTTTTTCCAGGTGCAGCTGAATTGACAACTCAGTTATTAAGGCTTATAAGTATTCTTTACCTCCCCTTGTGTCGAATCAATAAATTTGGGTTTTACTTCCCTCGAAGACTATCGCGATCCCCTATACTTGTGGGACATCATCATTCACAAGTCATATTCACCTTCAAAATCTTTCAATAGAATGACTCATCATTCCAAGGTTTTCAAAATTCAAAAGTTTCACAAGTTCCCAGCTAGAGTAGTCACTTTTAATTTAGCACTAGCAACTAGGCATGAGGGGTGCTAACTAGCTTGTAGCTCTCTAGGCTAACTTTGATGTTCTTGCACTACTCCTTATATAGACTCAAGTTAACTATAAAAGTAAGACTTGCAAATCAAAGTAAAAGCTTTGAGAGATAAAACTGGGACTTGTAAAGTAAAACACAAGGTAGTATGGTATGAGTGCCTTGCTCAAGTTGAGCTTGCACTAGGGTAACTTGCAAGAATATAGCTTGCCTTGATTGGTACAGTGGTCAAAGCTTTCTTCTTCCTCCTGGTAGTAGACCTCCTCCTCCTGGTATTCCTTGGTACTAGCGTCTATAAACGGATATGAAGTATACAATCACCAAACAAATCTTAAGGGCTAGACTAAACACACAAGTGGTTCACACAAGCTATTCTAGCATCACCACATTAATCACAAGGGGGGTTGGCTTGTGTGTTAGGAAAACTTGTAAGAGAAAAATAATTTCCTCTCATTAAATCTTATTCTTAAATAATAAGTGTGAGAGTATGTTGACCAAGGTCAACACTTCACTCTTATCATTTGAGAAAAAGGATTTAAATGAGGTCCTAACCTCATGCAATTTAAATACTACTATTTCAACAATTTAATGTCTCTAAGTAATCCACTATGAGGTGCTATAGACCAAAGTCAACACTTCATGTTGAATTGCTTAGGACCATGATTTAAATGAGAGGGAACCTCTCATACTAGTTAAGAAATAATTTTGGATAATTTTAAATGGACTAGAAATAGCCACATAGCCATTATTTTGCTCTAGCCCATGATCATACAAAAAACTATGTGATGTTTTTACATATCTAAGAAGAGTATGTGAAATGTGATTTATGAGAGTTGGAATCAACTCAAAATCACTTAGGTTGACTTTTAATAATTGTTTGAATTTGCAAAAGGCCTTGCATTGTTATTTTTACTACATTAATTCTACAATGAATCTAGGGTTGAGACCAGTGTAGTTGTTTGGATAATTTTCTAAGAATTCCAAATATATAAAATTCATCAAATTTGGTTTAGTAGATTTGATTCTATTCAAATTTGAATAGGGATCCAGTATTGAATTTGAATTGAAACTGAAAAACCAAATTTCAATTCATGGGCTTTGCGGGAAAGACAAAACGGGCCAAAGGGGTGAAAAACCAACGGGCCAGCACAGCAGCGCGGCTCGCACGCGTGGGCTGCCTGACAAGGTGGGCTCCATCTGTCAGTGGGACTTAAACAGCGAATCGGTATGCTTCTATATGGGACGCACGATTAGATCATGATCCAACGGCTCATGTGCATCATCGTCAACGGCGACAGGAGGCTACTGGCGCGGTGAGAGGAGGGGGTCGGCGGCTCACCGGCGGTGCGGCAATCGTCGGCGAGGTGCTACAGCGGCGTTGTGGACGACAGCGAGGCTCCAGGTACAAGCAGCAGCTCCGGGGGTGGCTCCTAGCTACTCCTCCTTCCGCGGCAGCTCCACGGTGCTCCGGCGTCAAATTGGCTAGCTACGGTGGACAATATTGAGGTGGAGATGGTCGAGGAGATCGAGTGAGAAGAGGGAATGCTGGTGGTGTGAAGGAATTGGGAGGGGAAGGCGTCCTTTTATAGCGGCTGGGCGAGGCCGAGGCGCTGGGATGAGGTCAGCCATGGCGACGCAACTACAAGGGCGCAGAGGGGCTGGCGATGGCGCGGGCGGGTTGGCGCTGTCAGTGCGGTCTCGCCGGGCTTGACGGCGGGGAAAACCACGCAGTGACGCGTGCGGGATGTTGATGGAGGCTTGCAGTACCGCGGCGGACGTCGGCGACGGTGGCGTCGTCTACAGCGTTCCCGTAGGCAGCTGAGCATGTCCAGCATGTAGAGGGTGACGTGGTGGAGCTGCTGGTGCGAGGAGAGGGCGATGGGAGGAATAGCGTGACGAGGGTGTGCCGTGCTCTGGCGCGCTCCGGTGACGTGCGCATGCGCGCGCTGGCGAGTCTGTGCGTCACTGGGCGCGTGCGTGCTGGCTCGTGGCGTGCTCCTCTTCGTCGATGGCAAGTACCATCGTGTCCAGGAGAGTGAGAGGTAGGTCGCTGACAAGGTTGTGCACGGTGGAGTTGACCAGAGAGAGGAGTGGCATGGTGAGGTGGTGTCATGCCACGGCATGGCACAAATGGAGATGATCTCATGCATGTCCTTGTTCTCTGAGGCTTGGCTTTGGTCCAGAGGATGTAGGAGAGTGTCTTTGATGACCTAGGCACGATGGTTTAGGCGAAAATCCATTCGGTATTTGCATGTCTAGGGTTGGCAGGTCAGTGCACACCAGGTGCTCGATCAAATGGCCGCAATAAAAGAATTTTTGAATTTTGCAGAAATTTTTGGTGGAGTTCCTTGTAATAATCATTGGCACACATTGGTGGTGGTGGTGTGCAAAATGGAGTTGGTTTGTGCAATTTCAAAAAGGGCACCATCTTAAATCTGATTTGATGTCCCTACTTTGCTTGATGATAACTTTGAATCTAGAAAGAGTTTGTAGGGATGTTCTTGACCAAAGTTGTTCACCTTGGTGGGGTCTTGGATGAGGTGCAAAGAGTTGGGAGGTTTTAGTTTAGAAAACTCTTAATCCAGGGGCTCAAAGTGGGCATCATGAGATAAGTGGAAGATTTGACCATTATCTCATGTGAGCTCATTTTGAATTCTAATTTGATTTGATTTGAGCTTCTTCGATTCCAAAGGTGTTATTAAGTGTTTAGAAACATTATTCAACCATTGGCACAAGTCAAATTGGCTAAGGTTAAAGATTTTCAAAAATGGCCATAAGCCATATGTGAGGTGATTTGTATTTTCCTATTTTCTTCTTTTCCTTTTTCTTTGTTTCTCTTCTTGATCTTAAATAATCATCCTCTAGGGTTTTAGTATTATGCATAAGCACACAAACAATCCTCATGGAAATTTCACACAATAATGCACAATCACTATGCATAGCACCATATGCAAAAAAAAGTTTTTGTTAGTTCAAAATTTTGCAAATTGGAAACCACCTTTCTCATTGATTTAAAATTTGAGATGTTACAAACCCTTCCCACTTACAAAAGATCTCTTCCCGAGATCTTAAATAAAACTAGGTACTAAAGAGATCTGGGAATTCAGTCTTCATATCCACTTCTCGCTCCCAAGTGGCTCTCCTTATGTATGGTTACTCCATTGAATCTTCAGGAACTTGATACTTCGGGTGCGGGTGGTTCGGAAGGCTTCCTCCAAGATACTAATGGGTATTTCCCGATAGGTAAAGTCCTTGTTGATATCCACCGACCTGTGATCGATGTTCTTGAACACTGATACGTCTCCGACGTATCGATAATTTCTTATGTTCTATGCCATATTATTGATGATACCTACATGTTTTATGCACACTTTATGTCATATTTGTGCATTTTCTGGAACTAACCTATTAACAAGATGCCGAAGTGCCGATTGCTCGTTTTCTGCTGTTTTTGGTTTCAGAAATCCTAGTAACGAAATATTCTCGGAATTGGACGAAATCAAAGCCCGGGGGCCTATTTTTCCACGAAGCTTCCAGAAGTCCGAAGACGAGACGAAGAGGGGCCACGGGGTGGCCAAACCCTAGGGCGGCGCGGCCCCACCCCCGGCCGCGCCGGCCTATGGTGTGGGCCCCCCGTGCCGCCTCTTGACTTGCCCTTCCGCCTACTTAAAGCCTCCGTGACGAAACCCCCAGGACCGAGAGCCACGATACGGAAAACCTTACTGAGACGCCGTCGCCGCCGATCCCATCTCGGGGGATCCAGGAGATCGCCTCCGGCACCCTGCCGGAGAGGGGATTCATCTCCCGGAGGACTCTACACCGCCATGGTCGCCTCCGGAGTGATGAGTGAGTAGTCTACCCCTGGACTATGGGTCCATAGCAGTAGCTAGATGGTTGTCTTCTCCTCATTGTGCTATCATTGTCGGATCTTGTGAGCTGCCTAACATGATCAAGATCATCTATCTGTAATTCTATATGTTGTGTTTGTCGGGATCCGATGGATAGAGAATACTATGTCATGTCAATTATCAAGTTATTATACATGTGTTGTTTATGATCTTGCATGCTCTCCGTTTCTAGTAGAGGCTCGGCCAAGTTTTTACTTTTAACTCCAAGAGGGAGTACTTATGCTCGATAGTGGGTTCATGCCCGCATTGACACCGGGACGAGTGACATAAAGTTCTAAGGTTGTGTTGTGCTGTTGCCACTAGGGATAAAACATTGATGCTATGTTCGAGGATGTAGTTATTGATTACATTACGCACCATACTTAATGCAATTGTCTGTTGCTTTGCAACTTAATACTGGAGGGGGTTCGGATGATAACCTCGAAGGTGGACTTTTTAGGCATAGATGCGGTTGGATGGCGGTCTATGTACTTTGTCGTAATGCCCAATTAAATCTCACTATACTTATCATGTCATGTATGTGCATTGTTATGCCCTCTCTATTTGTCAATTGCCCGACTGTAATTTGTTCACCCAACATGCTTTTATCTTATGGGAGAGACACCTCTAGTGAACTGTGGACCCCGGTCCATTCTTTAATACTCGAAATACAAATCTGTCTGCAATACCTGTTTTTACTATTTTATCTCGCAAACAATCATCTTCCACACAATACGGTTAATCCTTTGTTACAGCAAGCCGGTGAGATTGACAACCTCACCGTTTCGTTGGGGCAAAGTACTTTGGTTGTGTTGTGCAGGTTCCACGTTGGCGCCGGAATCTCCGGTGTTGCGCCGCACTACATCCCGCCGCCATCAACCTTCAACGTGCTTCTTGGCTCCTCCTGGTTCGATAAACCTTGGTTTCTTTCCGAGGGAAAACTTGCTGCTGTGCGCATCATACCTTCCTCTTGGGGTTGCCCAACGAACGTGTGAAATACACGCCATCAAGCATATTTTCCGGCGCCGTTGCCGGGAACTGAAGAAAAGCTACACCACAAAGATTTCTAACTCCCACGTCAACTACGCACCAAGCATATTTTCTCGGCGCCGTTGCCGGGGAGATCAAGACACGCTCGCAAGGGGAGTCTCCACTTCTCAATCTCTTTACTTTGTTTTTGTCTTGCTTTATTTTATTTACTACTTTGTTTGCTGCACTAAATCAAAATACAAAAAAATTAGTTGCTAGTTTTACTTTATTTGCTATCTTGTTTGCTATATCAAAAACACAAAAAAATTATATTACTTGCATTTACTTTATCTAGTTTGCTTTATTTACTGTTGCTAAAATGGCCAACCCTGAAAATACTAAGTTGTGTGACTTCACAACCACAAACAATAATGATTTCTTATGCACACCTATTGCTCCACCTGCTACTACAGCAGAATTCTTTGAAATTAAACCTGCTTTACTTAATCTTGTCATGAGAGAGCAATTTTCTGGTGTTAGTTCTGATGATGCTGCTGCCCATCTCAATAATTTTGTTGAACTATGTGAAATGCAAAAATATAAAGATGTAGATGGTGACATTATAAAATTAAAATTGTTCCCTTTCTCATTAAGAGGAAGAGCTAAAGATTGGTTGCTATCTCTCGCCTAAGAATAGTATTGATTCATGGACTAAATGCAAGGATGCTTTTATTGGTAGATATTATCCCCCTGCTAAAATTATATCTTTGAGGAGTAGCATAATGAATTTTAAAGAATTAGATACTGAACATGTTGCTCAAGCTTGGGAAAGAATGAAATCTCTCGGTTAAAAATTGCCCAACCCATGGACCGACTACTTGGATGATCATCCAAACCTTCTATGCAGGACTAAATTTTTCTTCGCGGAATTTATTGGATTCAGCTGCTGGAGGTACCTTTATGTCCATCACTCTTGGTGAAGCAACAAAGCTCCTTGATAATATGATGGTTAATTACTCTGAATGGCACACGGAAAGAGCTCCACAAGGTAAGAAGGTAAATTCTGTTGAAGAATCCTCTTCCTTGAGTGATAAGATTGATGCTATTATGTCTATGCTTGTTAATGGTAGGACTAATGTTGATCCTAATAATGTTTCGCTAGCTTCATTGGTTGCTCAAAATTCTAGACCACATCCTGCTAATGGTAATTCTTATGGTAGATATGTTTCACCTAATGAGGAAAAGATGTTAGAAATTGAAAGGGCCACCAAGAACTTTATGCAATCGCAGTATGAGCAAAATAAATTGTTTACTAAAACTATGAATGAGCAATCTACCTTGTTGAAGAAAATAGGAAATCAACTTGAAAATCTGAATATGGAGATTTCCGGGTTGCAAACTAAACTTGCAAATGTCGAAGACCGAATCTCATACATGTCCGCGTCACAATCTTCTTTAATTAATAAAATGGCTGCTAAACCCGATGATATTGAAAATAAAATTGTTACTACAGCAAATGCCATCCAAGTTAGAATTAATGAGAATATAAGATTAATGGCTGAACTGCGAGCTAGGTGGGATAGAGAAGAAAATGAAAAACTAGCTAAAAAGGAGAATGTAGCTAAAGTTTGGACTATTACCACCACTAGCAATGCTAATGATTCATATGTTGCTGCACCTCCTACTATCAATGGTAAAATAATTGGTGTTGGCAATGCTTCTACTCCTAGTGCAAAGCGCGCAAAATTACCTGAAACTGCTAAAACTGCTGAAACTGCTTGTGATAAAATTGCTGAAATTTTTTCCAACCTTGGGGATGATAATCCCATTGCTTTGGATTGTAATGATTTAGATTTTGATGATTGCCATATCTCTGAAGTTATAAAGTTCTTGCAAAAACTTGCTAAGAGTCCCAATGCTAGCGCTATAAATTTGGCTTTCACAAAACATATTACAAATGCTCTCATAAAAGCTAGAGAAGAGAAACTAAAAATTGAAACTTCTATTCCTAGAAAGCTAGAGGATGGTTGGGAGCCCATCATTAAAATGAGAGTCAAAGATTTTGATTGTAATGCTTTATGTGATCTTGGTGCAAGTATTTCGTTATGCCTAAAAAGGTCTATGATATGCTTGACTTGCCACCATTGAAAAATTGTTATCCGGATGTTAACCTCGCTGACAATGCTAAAAAGAAACCTTTGGGGAAAGTTGATAATGTTCATATTATGGTTAACAATAACCTTGTCCCCGTTGATTTTGTTGTCTTGGATATTGAATGCAATGCATCTTGCCCCATTATATTGGGAAGACCTTTTCTTCGAACCGTTGGTGCTACTATTGATATGAAGGAAGGTAATATTAAATATCAATTTCCTCTCAAGAAAGGTATGGAAAACTTCGCTAGAAAGAGAATGAAGGTACCTTATGATTCTATTATTAGAACAAATTATGATGTTGATGTTTCGTCTCTTGATGTTACTTGAGATGCACTTTCTGCGCCTAGCTGAAAGGCGTTAAAGAAAAGCGCTTATGGGAGACAACCCATGTTTTTACCTACAGTACTTTGTTTTATATTTGTGTCTTGGAAGTTGTTTACTACTGTAGCAACCTCTCCTTATCTTAGTTTTATGTTTTGTTGTGCCAAGTAAAGTCTTTGATAGAAAAGTAAGTACTAGATTTGGATTACTGCGCAGAAACAGATTTCTTTGCTGTCACGAATCTGGGTCTAATTCTCTGTAGGTAACTCAGAAAATTATGCCAATTTACGTGAGTGATCCTCAGATATGTACGCAACTTTCATTCAATTTGAGCATTTTCGTTTGAGCAAGTCTGGTGGCCTAATAAAATCCATCTTTACGGACTGTTCTGTTTTGACAGATTCTGTCTTTTATTTCGCATTGCCTCTTTTGCTATGTTGGATGAATTTCTTTGATCCATTAATGTCCAGTAGCTTTATGCAATGTCCAGAAGTGTTAAGAATTATTGTTTCACCTCTGAACATGTGAATTTTTATTATGCACTAACCCTCTAATGAGTTGTTTCGAGTTTGGTGTGGAGGAAGTTTTCAAGGATCAAGAGAGGAGTATGATGCAACATGATCAAGGAGAGTGAAAGCTCTAAGCTTGGGGATGCCCCGGTGGTTCACCCCTGCATATATTAAGAAGACTCAAGCGTCTAAGCTTGGGGATGCCCAAGGCATCCCCTTCTTCATCGACAACATTATCAGGTTCCTCCCCTGAAACTATATATTTATTCGGCCACATCTTATGTACTTTGCTTGGAGCGTCGGTTTGTTTTTGTTTTTGTTTTGTTTGAATAAAATGGATCCTAGCATTCACTTTATGGGAGAGAGACACGCTCCGCTGTTGCATATGGACAAATATGTCCTTATGTTCTACTCATAGTATTCATGGCGAAGTTTCTCCTTCGTTAAATTGTTATATGGTTGGAATTGGAAAATGCTACATGTAGTAACTCTAAAATGTCTTGGATAATTTGATACTTGGCAATTGTTGTGCTCATGTTTAAGCTCTTGCATCATATACTTTGCACCCATTAATGAAGAAATACTTAGAGCTTGCTAATTTGGTTTGCATATTTGGTTTCTCTAGAGTCTAGATAACATCTAGTATTGAGTTTTGAACAACAAGGAAGACGGTATGGAGTCCTATAATGTTTACCATATGTCTTTTATGTGAGTTTTGCTGTACCGTTCATCCTTGTGTTTGTTTCAAATAACCTTGCTAGCCTAAACCTTGTATCGAGAGGGAATACTTCTCATGCATCCAAAATACTTGAGCCAACCACTATGCCATTTGTGTCCACCATACCTACCTACTACATGGTATTTATCCGCCATTCCAAAGTAAATTGCTTGAGTGCTACCTTTAAAATTCCATCATTCACCTTTGCAATATATAGCTCATGGGACAAATAGCTTAAAAACTATTGTAGTATTGAATATGTACTTATGCACTTTATCTCTTATTAAGTTGCTTGTTGAGCGATAACCATGTTTCGGGGACGCCATCAACTATTCCTTGTTGGATATCATGTGAGTTGCTATGCATGTCCGTCTTGTCCGAAGCAAGAGAGATCTACCACCTTCATGGTTGGAGCATGCATGTTGTTAGAGAAGAACTTTGGGCCGCTAACTAAAGCCATGATTCATGGTGGAAGTTTCAGTTTGGACACATATCCTCAATCTCATATGAGAATAATAATTGTTGCCACATGCTTATGCATAAAAGAGGAGTCCATTATCTGTTGTCCATGTTGTCCCGGTATGGATGTCTAAGTTGAGAATAATCAAAAGCGAGAAATCCAAAATGCGAGCTTTCTCCTTAGACCTTTGTACAGAGCGGCATGGAGGTACCCCATTGTGACACTTGGTCAAAACATGTGCATTGCAAAGATCCGGTAGTCCAAGTTAATTAGGACAAGGTGCGGGCACTATTAGTATACTATGCATGAGACTTGCAACTTGTAAGATATAATGTATATAACTCATATGCTTTATTACTACCGTTGACAAAATTGTTTCATGTTTTCAAAATAAAAGCTCTAGCACAAATATAGCAATCGATGCTTTCCTGTTTGAAGGACCATTCTCTTTACTTTTATGTTGAGTCAGTTCACCTATCTCTCTCCACCTCAAGAAGCAAACACTTGTGTGAACCGTGCATTGATTCCTACATACTTGCATATTGTACTTGTTATATTACTCTATGTTGACTATTATCCATGAGATATACATGTTACAAGTTGAAAGCAACCGCTGAAACTTAATCTTCCTTTGTGTTGCTTCAATACCTTTACTTTGATTTATTGCTTTATGAGTTAACTCTTATGCAAGACTTATTAATACTTGTCTTGAAGTACTATTCATGAAAAGTCTTTGCTATATGATTCACTTGTTTACTCATGTCATCACCATTGTTTTGATCGCTGCATCCACTACATATGTTTACAAATAGTATGATCAAGGTTATGATGGCATATCACTTCAGAAATTATCTTTGTTATCGTTTTACCTGCTCGGGACGAGCAGAACTAAGCTTGGGGATGCTTGATACGTCTCCGACGTATCGATAATTTCTTATGTTCTATGCCATATTATTGATGATACCTACATGTTTTATGCACACTTTATGTCATATTTGTGCATTTTCCGGAACTAACCTATTAACAAGACGCCGAAGTGCCGATTGTCTGTTTTCTGCTGTTTTTGGTTTCAGAAATCCTAGTAACGAAATATTCTCGGAATTGGACGAAATCAAAGCCCAGGGGCCTATTTTTCCACGAAGCTTCCGAAGTCCGAAGACGAGACGAAGAGGGGCCACGGGGTGGCCAAACCCTAGGGCGGCGCGGCCCCACCCCCGGCCGCGCCGGCCTATGGTGTGGGCCCCCGTGCCGCCTCTTGACTTGCCCTTCCGCCTACTTAAAGCCTCCGTGACGAAACCCCCGCACCGAGAGCCACGATACGGAAAACCTTACCGAGACGCCGTCGTCGCCGATCCCATCTCGGGGATCCAGAGATCGCCTCCGGCACCCTGCCGGAGAGGGGATTCATCTCCCGGAGGACTCTACACCGCCATGGTCGCCTCCGGAGTGATGAGTGAGTAGTCTACCCCTGGACTATGGGTCCATAGCAGTAGCTAGATGGTTGTCTTCTCCTCATTGTGCTATCATTGTCGGATCTTGTGAGCTGCCTAACATGATCAAGATCATCTATCTGTAATTCTATATGTTGTGTTTGTCGGGATCCGATGGATAGAGAATACTATGTCATGTCAATTATCAAGTTATTATACATGTGTTGTTTATGATCTTGCATGCTCTCCGTTTCTAGTAGAGGCTCTGGCCAAGTTTTTACTTTTAACTCCAAGAGGGAGTACTTATGCTCGATAGTGGGTTCATGCCTGCATTGACACTGGGACAGAGTGACGGAAAGTTCTAAGGTTGTGTTGTGCTGTTGCCACTAGGGATAAAACATTGATGCTATGTTCGAGGATGTAGTTATTGATTACATTACGCACCATACTTAATGCAATTGTCTGTTGCTTTGCAACTTAATACTGGAGGGGGTTCGGATGATAACCTGAAGGTGGACTTTTTAGGCATAGATGCAGTTGGATGGCGGTCTATGTACTTTGTCGTAATGCCCAATTAAATCTCACTATACTTATCATGTCATGTATGTGCATTGTTATGCCCTCTCTATTTGTCAATTGCCCGACTGTAATTTGTTCACCCAACATGCTTTTATCTTATGGGAGAGACACCTCTAGTGAACTGTGGACCCCGGTCCATTCTTTAATACTGAAATACAAATCTGCTGCAATACCTGTTTTTACTATTTTATCTGCAAACAATCATCTTCCACACAATACGGTTAATCCTTTGTTACAGCAAGCCGGTGAGATTGACAACCTCACTGTTTCGTTGGGGAAAAGTACTTTGGTTGTGTTGTGCAGGTTCCACGTTGGCGCCGGAATCTCTGGTGTTGCGCCGCACTACATCCCGCCGCCATCAACCTTCAACGTGCTTCTTGGCTCCTCCTGGTTCGATAAACCTTGGTTTCTTTCTGAGGGAAAACTTGCTGCTGTGCGCATCATACCTTCCTCTTGGGGTTGCCCAACGAACGTGTGAAATACACGCCATCAAACACCTCCGTCTTCTCCGGAACTTCTAAACACTTCCGCAGTAATGATATGTGAAACACATTATGCACAGCGGACATTTGCTCTGGTAGTTCCAGTTGATAAGATAATTCTCCTCGGCGACTCAGAACATTGAAGGGTCCAACATATCTAGGTGCAAGCTTTCCTCTGAGTTGGAATCTCTGCATTCCTTTGAGGGGCGATACTTTGAGATACACGAAATCTCAGATATTGAAGGTCATTTCTCGGCGTCTCTTGTCGGCATAACTCTTCTGTCTCGACTGTGCAGTCTTGAGGTATTCACGGATCTTGTGAACCTTCTCTTCAGCTTCTCGGAGAATATCTGGGCCGAAGATTTGACTATCTCTGACTTCCGACCAGTTCAGAGGGGTACGGCACTTCCTTCCGTACAGTGCTTCAAAGGGGGCCATTTGCAAGCTGACTTGATAGCTTCTGTTGTATGAGAATTCTGCGTAAGGCAGGCACTCTTCCCACTTAGATCCATATTTTAGCACACAGGCTCTCAACATATCTTCCAATATTTGGTTGACTCTTTCCGTCTGTCCATCAGTCTGCGGGTGTTAGGCTGTGCAGAAATTCAGCCGGGTTCCTAGTCCTTCATGTACTTTCTGTCAGAATCTTGAGGTGAATTGAGATCCTCTATCTGACACAATTGACATCGGTGTTCCATGCAGGCTGACTATTCTGGAGATATAGAACTCAGCTAGCTTTGGGCCTTGGTAGGTGGTTGATACGTCTCAAACGTATCTATAATTTCTTATGTTCCATGCTAATTTTATGACAATAGTCACATGTTTTATATACACTTTATATCATTTTTATGCATTTTCCGGCACTAACCTATTAACAAGATGCCGAAGCGCCAGTTCCTGTTTTCTGCTGTTTTTGGTTTCAGAAATCCTACACAGGAAATATTCTCGGAATTGGACGAAACAAAAGCCCACGGTCTTATTTTCCACGGAGTCTGATACGTCCAAATTGCATCACTATTTTATATCATAATTTGCTGTTATTCATTGATATATTTCATATTGGGACACAATACTTATGTTATTTCATCTATTTTGCATGTTTCATGATTATTTGGAGATCAAGCACCGGAGCCGGGATTCCGCTGGAAAAAGCACCGTCGAATGCAATATTTCGGAAGATCAACCGTGGAAGGGAGTTTTACCAAAAATCCTATTTTTCCGGATGACGAAGGGAGCCGAAGGAGGGGCCGGAAGGACCCGGGGTGGGCCCACACCCTAGGGCGGCGCGGCCCATGCCCCGGCCGCGCCGCCATGTGGTCCGGGGGCCCACGACCCCTTTCGCCTCCTTTTCTTCGCGAAACCCTTCGTCCCGAAGATCTAAGCCACAGAGGAATCCTCACGAAGGGTTACGGCCGCCTCGCGGGGCGGAGAACACCAGAGAGAAAAGAGCTCTCCGGCGGGCAGGAATCCGCCGGGGAAATTCCCTCCCGGAGGGGGAAATCGACGCCATCGTCACCGCCATCGAGCTGGACATCATCTCCATCACCATCATCATCATCTCCACCATCATCACCGCCATCTCCTCCGCAGCACCTCGTCACCACCGTAGCAATTTGGGTTTGATCTTGATTGTTTGATAGGGGAAACTCTCCCGGTATCTATTCATACTTGTTGTTGATGCTATTGAGTGAAACCATTGAACCGAGTTTATGTTCAGATTGTTATTCATCATCATATCACCTCTGATCATGTTCCATATGATGTCTTGTGAGTAGTTCGTTTAGTTCTTGAGGACATGGGTGAAGTCTAAATGTTAGTAGTGAACTATGGTTGAGTAATATTCAATGTTATGATATTTAAGTTGTGGTGTTATTCTTCTAGTGGTGTCGTGTGAACGTCGACTACACGACACTTCACCATTTATGGGCCTAGGGGAATGCATCTTGTACTCGTTTGCCAATTGCGGGGTTGCCGGAGTGACGAAACCTAAACCCCCGTTGGTATATCGATGCGAGGAGGGATCGCAGGATCTCGAGTTTAAGGCTGTGGTTAGATTTATCTTAATTACTTTCTTGTAGTTGCGGATGCTTGCAAGGGGTATAATCACAAGTATGTATTAGTCCTAGGAAGGGCGGTACATTAGCACAGGTTCACCCACACAACACTTATCAAAACAATGAAGATTAATCAGCTGTATGTAGCGAAAGCACTAGACTAAAATCCCGTGTGTCCTCGAGAACGTTTGGTCATTATAAGTAAACAAACCGGCTTGTCCTTTGTGCTAAAAAGGATTGGGCCACTCGCTGCAATTATTTCTCTCGCATTTTACTTACTCGTACTTTATTCATCTGTTACATCAAAACCCCCGAATACTTGTTTGTGAGCATTTACGGTGAAACCTTCATCGAAACTGCTTGTCAACACCTTCTGCTCCTCGTTGGGATCGACATTCTTACTTATCGAAGATACTACGATACACCCCCTATACTTGTGGGTCATCAAGACTATTTTATGGCGCCGTTGCCGGGGAGTGAAGCGCTATTGGTAAGCGGAATTGGTAAGGAGAACTTTTACTGTTTGTGCTGATTTTATTTCTGCCTGCTGCTATAAGTCATTATGGAGAGATCTTCTCTTCAATTTCTATTTGGGAAATCTACTACTACTGCAACGGTAGTGGATGAGGCGCCAGGTGAGGAAGTAATACCATATAAAATACCTACGAAAATTATTGAACATGTTATGGATAACCTCTATGAAGGGGATGGAACTGTCCATCCCGGTGATCATTTACTGTTTTTGCATGAATTATGCGGGTTATTCAAATGTGCAGGTATTGCTATGAATGAAGTTAGGAAGAAGCTATTCTCTATATCGCTGTCTGGTAAAGCGGCGCATTGGTATAAATTGCTGAAGAATGGTGATTCTCTTGATTGGGAGGACATTGTGCCTTTATTCTATTCCAAATTTTATCCTCCAAGTGAAATTCACAAAGATCGGAACCGCATATATAATTTCTGGCCTCATGATGGAGAGAGTATTGCCCAAGCTTGGGGGAGATTGAAGTCTTTAATGCTCAAATGCCCCATTCATGAGCTTCCTGGTAATATTATTATTGATAATTTCTATGCAAGACTTTCTTTTCAAGACAAGACCTTGCTGGATACTTCTTGTTCCGGATCATTTACACACAACAAAGAAGAGTTTAAAAGGGACCTTCTTGATCGGATCCAAGAAAATACTCGAAGGATGGGAGAACGACAAAGATAGAGAATCAGGTATAATTTATGATTATAAATGCATTGAAGCTTTTATGGATACTGATACATTTCGTAATATGAGTGCTACATATGGCCTTGATTCTCAAGTTGCTGCAAACCTTTATAAAGCTTTTGCCTCTCATTATGAATTTCCTAAGAAGAATTTTGATAAGTATCATGAACCATATAAAGATAAAATTGATTCATCTATTAATAAATGTGTTGTAGTTGAAACTGCTGATCGTGTTATTCCCGAAGCTTATATTGAAAAAACTCCTTTTCCTGCTAAAATGAAAGAGTACTCTGTTATAAATAGTGCGGTTCATAAAAGTGAAAAGAAACCTAGAGAACCTGAAGAACAAATAAAAGTTGAACCTGCTGTTGCAATAGTTAAAGATCTTGTGACTGAAAATGTTGAGGATGGTCATATTGTTTTCTGTGAAGATGCTTCTAACATTGTTTCACATCCTAATAAACCCAAACAAGCTAGTGTTCCTATGCTATGTGTTAAAATTGGTGATCATTGCTATTATGGTTTATGTGCACTACTGCAAAATAGGCTATCAGTGACAGGCGCAAAAGGCCCATTAGTGACAGGCATAGTGCCTGTCATTGATGACTAGTCACTGGTATGAGGTTACTAGTGACAGGCACTTTGCCCGTCACTAGTATGTGTATACTAGTGACAGGCAAAAGAAGATGCGTGTCACTGGTTGCGATCAAAGGCAGCAACCCATTATCCTAGCCTTCACTGGTTATTTCAGTAATAAAAAAATTAAACGCGTTTTCCACGAATATTCTAGATAGCACAATAAAAATTTATTAAATAATAAATGTATTTTCACGAATAGTTCAAATAGCACAATAAGATGTTGTACCAATGATACATTCACATCACCCAATATGACATAATATTTGCAAAGCTAACACACTGGCATAAGACTAACAAATGATAGTTTCTTGATCACTGATGTTGCAAGCAATTTGAACTACAAAGTACATGTATTGTGGTCATGTGCATTGCTTCTAGTTCCTTTTAATATTCTACATTTCCATCATCTTGTTGAAGTGCAGATTCTTTCATCACATCTTCCTTGTATGGGCCTGCATGGATCATGACACTGATAACGTGCTTAACCTGATACAAACAAGGAAATGAGTTTATATTTGTGAGAAATGGCACCACGTAGATAAGCACCTGTTGAATAATAAAATGTGTAGTGTTTGGATTCAACATGCTTTCATGGGACTAGAACGATCATACAATTAACATTCACAGTTCACGAATTTCAGTTCAGAATTTAATGACCAAGGAGAACCTCAACAACACTTACTGTGGCCAAGCAGATGTTCGAGCCAGCACATCTAGCGTAAAATTTCAAAGAAATTGATCGAACATGGCAGGGTTGATTACTTTTGCAGAGGTAATTGCAACCTTCTCTTATATCTTCGTATCAGACTGTCAATCAAAATGAGAGATGAGCTTAATAAATGCACTGGAAGTGGGGTAGGTAACCTAAAATAAAAGTAGTAGTCACAGGAAAATTCAGTGAAACAAGCACATACGAACATGAAATTGATTCATTTAAGCAGTGGTACCTTGGGTATACCCTCGTGTCTGAGGTTGTACAATCTGAATAAAACGAAATCCTAAGAGGATAACCTGCAAAGTAGCATATGCATCATATATTTCTTGTATTCTTCAAACCGTGAGGAAGCAATGTATTGCTCGGATAGGGGTTCATTCTTTAACCTTGTGCCGGTCTCAGTCAATGGAGCTGCAATAGTACGTGCATCAAACCATGTGTTCCCAATAGCTAATAATCTTGATAAGTACACCTGAAGCAACCACAGATTCAGTCTTCTTTATATTGTTGACAGATCCAGGTGAATGAACCATAGTTTCAGTAATCTTTACATTGTTGGCATGCCCAGCTGAAGGAACTATAGAGTCGGTCTTGTCACATTGTAGAGCGGCACAGGTTAAAGAAATGTAGGTTCGGTCTTCTTTTTGATTGTAGGCAGGACCGGCTGAAAGAACAATGGATGGCTTCAGTCTCCTTTAAATACGTAGGCAGGGCCAGCTGAAAGAACCATGGCTTCAGTCTACTTTACATGCGTAACAGGCCTAGCGGAAGGAACCGTAGCTTCAGACTTCAAACTCTTGAGAATCATTATTAGGAGAAACATTAGTACAACATCCATTAAACAATACTGGCCCAACATTTGGCAAGCTAGAAACTATGGTTTCCTTTATTATTATTGTGATCCTTTCCATGGCCATATGTTTATTTTGGAGGATATTCCACACCTTCAGAAATATGATTTGACACTTTATCTAAACTAAGCACAAAAAATTCAGTAACCCAAACTGAATCTCAGGTAGGTCCTCATGTCTTCTCCTCACTTT
>NC_061508.1:134994475-135042861 GCF_022539505.1 Lolium rigidum
CCAAGGTGGGAATCCCACTTGGGGTGGGATTCCCCCTTCCATGAGGGGGTTGGCCGGCCACCCTAGGGAGTCCACCTTGGACTCCTCCCCTTTAGGGTTGGCTGGCCATGCAAGGTGGAGTCCCTCCGGGACTCTACTTTCCATGGTGATTTCTTCCGGACTTTTCTAGAACCTTCTAGAACCTGCCATAAATGCACCGGATCATTTCCAAACTTGGAATATGACTTCCTATATATGAATCTTATTCTCCGGACCATTCCGGAACTCCTCGTGATGTCCGGGATCTCATCCGGGACTCCGAACAAATATTCGAACTCCATTCCATATTCTAGTTCTACCATTTCAACATCCAACTTTAAGTGTGTCACCCTACGGTTCGTGAACTATGCGGACATGGTTGAGTACTCACTCCGACCAATAACCAATAGCGGGATCTGGAGATCCATAATGGCTCCCACATATTCAACGATGACTTCAGTGATCGAATGAACCATTCACATACGATACCAATTCCCTTTGTCACGCGATATTTTTACTTGTTCGAGGTTTGATCATCGGTATCACTCTATACCTTGTTCAACCTCGTCTCCTGACAAGTACTCTTTACTCGTACCGTGGTATGTGGTCTCTTATGAACTTATTCATATGCTTGCAAGACATTAGACGACATTCCACCGAGAGGGCCCGGAGTATATCTATCCGTCATCGGGATGGACAAATCCCACTGTTGATCCATATGCCTCAACTCATACTTTCCGGATACTTAATCCCACCTTTATAACCACCCATTTACGCGAGTGGCGTTTGATGTAATCAAAGTACCTTTCCGGTATAAGTGATTTACATGATCTCATGGTCATAAGGACTAGGTAACTATGTATCGAAAGCTTATAGCAAATAACTTAATGACGAGATCTTATGCTACGCTTAATTGGGTGTGTCCATTACATCATTCATATAATGATATAACCTTGTTATTAATAACATCCAATGTTCATGATTATGAAACTAATCATCCATTAATCAACAAGCTAGTTTAAGAGGCATACTAGGGACTTCTTGTTTGTCTACATATCACACATGTACTAATGTTTCGGTTAATACAATTATAGCATGATATATAAACATTTATCATAAACATAAAGATATAAATAATAACCACTTTATTATTGCCTCTAGGGCATATCTCCTTCAGCAAGAAGGCAAGGTGACATCATATCTGTCTAGGTAACTGAAGCAACATGAGCAGAATTATCCCACCCATGATTTAGAGCTAGCAGCAGTAGTCTTAGCCTTGAAAGTATGGCGTCATTACCTCATGGGTAATCGATGCGAGATCTATTCGGATCACAAGAGCTTGAAGTATATTTTCACCCAGAAGGAGCTGAATATGAGGCAGAGAAGATGGATTGAGTTGATCAAGGATTATGACATGGAAATTCACTACCACCCCGGCAAGGCCAATGTGGTAGAGGATGCCCTGAGTAGACAGCCAAGTCAGTTGAACTCCATGATCGCAGAAGAACAGCCTAGTTTGTATCAAGAATTTGAGCAGTTTAGACTAGAGCTAGTTAGCGAAGGATTCCTAGCGAGCATTGAGCTCCAGCCCACCTTGATTAGTCAGATAAAGGAAGCACATAAAGGAAATGCCAGCATTGATGGAATCAAGAGCCAAATAGCTGCATGAAAGGCACCTGGATTTACCGAAGATGAAGAAGGAGTTCTTTGGTACAACGGACGCCTATGTGTGCCGGCAGATTCGGAGTTGAAACAAGTTATTTTGAAGGAAGCCCATGATACCATGTATTCCATTCATCCCGGTGGAACCAAGATGTACCAAGATTTGAAGGAACAATTTCGGTGGCATGGAATGAAGCGAGAGATTGGAAGCTACATAGCCAAGTGTGATATCTGTCAAAGAGTCAAAGCAGAACATCAGCGACCTGCAGGATTACTGCAGCCATTACAGATTCCTTAATGGAAGTGGGATTCTGTAAGAATGGACTTCATAACCGGATTGCCCAAATCAAGTAGAGGAAATGATTCTATTTGGGTAGTGGTCGATAGATTAACCAAGGTAGCTGATGTCTACGGGTGCTTCTATTCATGTAGACAGTGTTGGGCCTCCAAGAGCAGAGGTTTGTAGAACAGCAGCAAGTTTCCCTTAAGTGGATCACCCAAGGTTTATCGAACTCAGGGAGGAAGAGGTCAAAGATATCCCTCTCATGCAACCCTGCAACCACAAAGCAAGAAGTCTCTTGTGTCCCCAACACACCTAATAGGTGCACTAGTTCACGAAGAGATAGTGAAATACAGGTGGTATGAATGAATATGAGCAGTAGTAACGGCGCCAGAAAAGTGCTTGCCGGCGTGCGATTGATGGTATTAATATTGCAGGAAGTAAAGATGCAGTAAAACAGTAAACAAGCAGCGATAGAAGTATTTAGGAACAAGGCCTAGGGATTATACTTTCACTAGTGGACACTATCAACATTGATCACATAACAGAATAAATAGATAAATGCTAGACTCTACACCCTCTTGTTGGATGATGAACACCACTAACTGTGTAGGATTACACGAACCCTCAATGCCGGAGTTAACAAGCTCCACAATATTCAATGTTCATATTTAAATAACCTTAGAGTGCATAACGAGATCAACATAACCAAACCAAGTACTAACATAGCATGCACACTCGTCACCTTCACACTACGAAAGGAGGAATAGATCACATCAATACTATCATATCAATAGTTAACTTCATAATCTACAAAAGATCACAATCATAGCCTACGCCAAGTACTACACGATGCACACACTGTCACCATTACACCGTGCAGGAGGAATAAACTACTTTAATAACATAACTAGAGTAGCACACAGATAAATTGTGATACAAAACACATTGCAATCATAAAGAGATATAAATAAGCACTTCACTATGCCATTCATAACAGTGAATAAGTATTCTGTGAAATATAGCCTAAGAGACCCACACGGTGCACACACTGTCACCTTTGCACCCGTGGGACAAGGAGTCTCCGGAGATCACATAAGTAAAACCCACTTGACTAGCATAATGACATCTAGATTACAAGCATCATCATATGAATCTCAATCATGTAAGGCGGCTCATGAGATTATTGTATTGAAGCACATAGGAGAGAGATTAACCACATAGCTACCGGTACAACCCCGAGCCTCGATGGAGAACTACTCCCTCCTCATGGGAGACAGCAGCGGTGATGAAGATGGCGGTGTTTTCGATGGAGGAGCCTTCCGGGGGCACTTCCCCGTCCCGGCGGCGTGCCGGAACAGAGACTCCTGTCCCCCAGATCTTGGCTTCGCGATGGTGGCGGCTCTGGAAGGTTTTCTCTGGTTTCGTCGAACGTGTCGTGGTTTTTAGGTCAGGTACCTTTATATAGGCGAAGAGGCGGAGTCGGAGGGTCGACGAGGCGACGACACACTAGGGGGGCGCGGCCAAGGCCTGGGCCGTGCCACCCTGTCGTCTGGGCCCACAGGGCCCTCCTCTGGCGGCTCTCGGGTGTTCTGGAAGCTTCGTGGAAAAATAGGATGCTGGGCGTTGATTTCGTCCGATTCCGAGAATATTTTGTTACTAGGATTTCTGGAACCAAAAACAGCAGAAAACAGGAACTGGCCCTTCGGCATCTCGTCAATAGGTTAGTTCCGGAAAACGAATAATAATGACATAAAGTATGCATAAAACATGTAGATATCATCAATAATGTGGCATGGAACATAAGAAATTATCGATACGTCGGAGACGTATCAGCATCCCCAAGCTTAGTTCTCGCTCGTCCCGAGCAGGTAAACGATAACAAAGATAATTTCTGGAGTGACATGCCATCATAACCTTGATCATACTATTGTAAGCATATGTAATGAATGCAACGATAAAAAAAATGGTAATGACATGAGTAAACAAATGAATCATATAGCAAAGACTTTTCATGAATAGTACTTCAACACAAGCATCAATAAGTCTTGCATAAGAGTTAAATCATAAAGCAATAAATTCATAGTAAAGGTATTGAAGCAACACAAAGGAAGATTAAGTTTCAGCGGTTGCTTTCAACTTATAACATGTATATCTCATGGATAGTTGCCAATGCAAAGTAATATAACAAGTGCAATATGCAAGTATGTAGGAATCAATGCACAGTTCACACAAGTGTTTGCTTCTTGAGGTGGAGAGAGATAGGTGAACTGACTCAACATAAAAGGTAAAAGAATGGCCCTTCGCAGAGGGAAGCATTGATTGCTATATTTGTGCTAGAGCTTTGGTTTTGAAAACATAAAGAGAGCACAAAAGTAAAATTTTGAGAGGTGTTTGTTGTTGTCAACGAATGGTAGTGGGCACTCTAACTACCTTATCAACCAGACTTTCAAGAGCGGCTCCCATGAAGGACGTTATCTCTAACAGCAAGGTAGATCATCCCTCTTCTCTTTTGTTTACACATGTACTTTAGTTTAGTTTTTCTTTATTTATGGATGACACTCCTCCCAACCTTTTGCTTACACAAGCCATGGCTAACCGAATCCTCGGGTGCCTTCCAACATTCACATACCATGGAGGAGTGTCTATTTGCAAAATTAAGTTGCTTACCGATAGATCGAGCAAAACATGTGAAGAGAATTATTAATGCAAGTTAATTAATTGGGGCTGGGCACCCCATTGCCAGCTCTTTTTGCAAAATTATTGGATAAGCGGATGAGCCACTAGTCCATTGGTGAAAGTCTGTCCGAAGTAAATGACAAGATCGAAAGATAAACACCACATACTTCCTCATGAGCTATAAAACATTGACACAAATAAGAGGTGATAAATTTTGAATTATTTAAAGGTAGCACTCAAGAAATTTACTTTGGAATGGCGGAGAAATACCATGTAGTAGGTAGGTATGGTAGACACAAATGGCATAGTGGTTGGCTCAAGGATTTTGGATGCATGAGAAGTATTCCCTCTCGATACAAGGTTTAGGCTAGCAAGGTTATTTGAAACAAACACAAGGATGAACCGGTGCAGCAAAAGTCACATAAAAGACATATTGTAAACATTATAAGACTCTACACCGTCTTCCTTGTTGTTCAAAACTCAATACTAGAAATTATCTAGACTTTAGAGAGACCAATTATGCAAACCAAATTTTAGCAAGCTCTATATATTTATTCAGTAATAGGTGCAAAGTATATGATGCAAGAGCTTAAACATGAGCACAACAATTGCCAAGTATCAAATTATCCAAGACATTTTAGCATTACTACATGTAGCATTTCCCGATTCCAACCATAAAACAATGAACGAAGCAGTTTCAACCTTCGCCATGAACATTAAAAGCTAAGAACACATGTGTTCATATGAACCAGCGGAGCGTGTCTCTCTCCCACACAAGAATTTATTAAAACAAAAACAAAAACAAAACAAAAAACCTACGCTCCAAGCAAAGCACATAAGATGTGACTGAATAAAAATATAGTTTCAAGGGAGGAACCTGATAAATTTGTCGATGAAGAAGGGGATGCCTTGGGCATCCCCAAGCTTAGATGCTTGAGTCTTCTTGAAATATGCAGGGATGAACCACGGGGGCATCCCCAAGCTTAGAGCTTTCACTCTCCTTGATCGTAGTATATCATCCTCCTCTCTTGACCCTTGAAAACTTCCTCCACATCAAACTCGAAACAAACTCATTAGAGAGTTAGTGCATAATCAAAAATTTACATGTTAAGAGGTGACACAATCATTCTTAACACTTCTGGACATTGCTCAAAGCTACTGGAAGGTAATGGAACAAAGAAATCCACCCAACACAGCGAAAGAAGCAATGCGAAATAAAAGGTAGAATCTGTCAAAACAGAACAGTCCGTAAAGACGAATTTTAAAGAGGCACCAGACTTGCTCAAATGAAAATGCTCAAATTGAATGAAAGTTGCTTACATATCTGAGGATCACTCACGTAAATTGGCATAATTTTCTGAGTTACCTACAGAGAATTAGGCCCAGATTCGTGACAGCAAAGAAATCTGGTTCTGCGCAGTAATCCAAATCTAGTATGAACCTTACTATCAAAGACTTTACTTGGCACAACAATGCAACAAAACTAAGATAAGGAGAGGTTGCTACAGTAGTAACAACTTCCAAGACACAAATACAAAATAGAGGTACTGTAGCAAAATAAACACATGGGTTATCTCCCAAGAAGTTTTTTCTTTATAGCCGTTAAGATGGGCTCAGCAGTTTTAAAGATGCACTCGCAAGAGATAGTATTTGAAGCAAAACAGAGCATCAAGAGGAAAATTCAAAACACATTTAAGTCTAACATGCTTCCTATGCATAGGAATCTTGTAAGTAAACAAGTTCATGAAGAGCAAAGTAACAAGCATAGGAAGATAAAACAAGTGTAGCTTCAAAAATTTCAGCACATAGAGAGGTGTTTTAGTAACATGAAAATTTTTACAACCACATTTTCCTCTCTCATAATAACTTTCAGTAGCATCATGAGCAAACTCAACAATATAACTATCACATAAAGAATTCTTATCATGAGTCTCATGCATCAAATTATTACTCTCCACATAGGCATAATCAATTTTATTAGTTGTAGTGGGAGCAAATTCAACAAAGTAGCTATCATTATTATTCTCATCATCAAATATAGGAGGCATATTGTAATCATAATCAAATTTATCCTGCATAACAGGCA
This sequence comes from Lolium rigidum, assembly GCF_022539505.1. Taxonomy (NCBI): domain Eukaryota; kingdom Viridiplantae; phylum Streptophyta; class Magnoliopsida; order Poales; family Poaceae; genus Lolium; species Lolium rigidum. The sequence continues at coordinate 135,001,201 of NC_061508.1, forward strand.
CTACTAAAAGACCAATATCATTATAATCATCATAAATAGGAGGCAAACTATCGTCAAAGTAAATTTTCTCCTCAATGCTTGGGGGACTAAAAATATCATGCTCATCAAAGCCAGCTTCCCCAAGCTTAGAATTTTCCATATCATTAGCAACAATGGTGTTCAAAGCGTTCATACTAATATGTTCCATAGGTTTTTTAATTTTCGCATCAAACCATCCATGTCTTAAATCAGGAAATAGAATAAGAAGCTCATTGTTGTCCATTATGCCAAACTAGTGTAAACAAGAAACAAAAAGATGCAATTGCAGGATCTAAAGGAAATAGCTTCGAGCACACACACAATGGCAACAGAAAAGTACTTTACCTGGGACCGGCGTATGAGAGCCTTTTACCTTTCCTCCCCGGCAACGGCGCCAGAAAAGTGCTTGATGTCTACGGGTGCTTCTATTCTTGTAGACAGTGTTGGGCCTCCAAGAGCAGAGTTTTGTAGAACAGCAGCAAGTTGCCCTTAAGTGGATCACCCAAGGTTTATCGAACTCAGGGAGGAAGAGGTCAAAGATATCCCTCTCATGCAACCCTGCAACTACAAAGCAAGAAGTCTCTTGTGCCCCCAACACACCTAATAGGTGCACTAGTTCGGCGAAGAGATAGTGAAATACAGGTGGTATGAATGAATATGAGCAGTAGTAACGGCGCCAGAAAAGTGCTTGCTGGCGTGCAGTTGATGGTATTAATATTGAAGGAAGTAAAGATGCAGTAAAACAGTAAACAAGCAGCGATAGCAGTATTTAGGAACAAGGCCTAGGGATTATACTTTCACTAGTGGACACTCTCAATATTGATCACATAACATAATAAATAGATAAATGCTAGACTCTACACCCTCTTGTTGGATGATGAACACCACTAACTATGTAGGATTACACGAACCCTCAATGCCGGAGTTAACAAGCTCCACAATATTCAATGTTCATATTTAAATAACCTTAGAGTGCATAACGGATCAACATAACCAAACCAAGTACTAACATAGCATGCACACTTGTCACCTTCACACTACGAAAGGAGGAATAGATCACATCAATACTATCATAGCAATAGTTAACTTCATAATCTACAAGAGATCACAATCATAGCCTACGCCAAGTACTACACGATGCACACACTGTCACCATTACACCGTGCAGGAGGAATAAACTACTTTAATAACATCACCAGAGTATCACACAAATAAATTGTGATACAAAAAACATTGCAATCATAAAGAGATATAAATAAGCACTTCACTATGCCATTCATAACAGTGAATAAGTATTCTATGAAATATAGCCTAAGAGACCCATACGGTGCACACACTGTCACCTTTACACACCTGGGACAAGGAGTCTCCGGAGATAACATAAGTAAAACCCACTTGACTAGCATAATGACATCTAGATTACAAGCATCATCATATGAATCTCAATCATGTAAGGAAGCTCATGAGATTATTGTATTGAAGCACATAGGAGAGAGATTAACCACATAGCTACCGGTACAGCCCCGAGCCTCGATGGAGAACTACTCCCTCCTCATGGGAGACAGCAGCGGTGATGAAGATGGCGGTGGTTTCGATGGAGGAGCCTTCCGGGGGCACTTCCCCGTCCCGGCGGCGTGCCGAAACAGAGACTCCTGTCCCCCAGATCTTGGCTTCGCGATGGTGGCGGCTCTGGAAGGTTTTCTCTGGTTTCGTCGAACGTGTCGTGGTTTTTAGGTCAGGGACCTTTATATAGGCGAAGAGGCGGAGTCGGAGGGTCGACGAGGCGACGACACACTAGGGGGGCGCGGCCAAGGCCTGGGCCGCGCCACCCTGTCGTCTGGGCCCACAGGGCCCTCCTCTGGCGGCTCTCGGGTGTTCTGGAAGCTTCGTGGAAAAATAGGATGCTCGGGCGTTGATTTCGTCCGATTCCGAGAATATTTCCTTACTAGGATTTCTGGAACCAAAAACAGCGAGAAAACGAGAACTGGCCCTTCGGCATCTCGTCAATAGGTTAGTTCCGGAAAACGCATAATAATGACATAAATATGCATAAAACATGTAGATATCATCAATAATGTGGCATGGAACATAAGAAATTATCGATACGTCGGAGACGTATCAGTAGCCCATTTCATACCCGTCAAGACCACATAACAAGGCCCCAAGCTAGCAGAGTTATACATCTCCAGAATAGTGAGCCTGCACGGAACACCTAAGTCAATTGTGTCAGATAGAGGATCCCAATTTACCTCAAGATTCTGGCAGAAGGTACATGAAGGACTAGGAACCCGTCTGAATTTCAGTACCGCTTATCACCCGCAGACTGGTGGACAGACCGAAAGAGTCAACCAGATACTTGAAGTTGAGAGCCTGTGTGCTAGAATATGGATCTAAGTGGGAAGACTGCCTGCCTTACGCAGAATTCTCATACAACAATAGTTATCAAGCCAGTTTACAAATGGCCCCCTTTGAAGCCTTGTACAGAAGGAAGTGTCGTACCCCTCTGAACTGGTCAGAAGTCGGAGATAGTCCGATCTTTGGACCAGATATCCTCCGAGAAGCTGAAGAGAAGGTTCACAAGATCCGTGAATACCTCAAGACTGCCCAATCCAGACAGAATAGTTATGCTGACAAGAGACGCCGAGAAATAACTTTCAATATCAGAGATTTTGTGTATCTCAAAGTATCAACCCTCAAAGGAATGTAGAGATCCCAACTTAGAGGAAAGCTTGCACCTAGATATGTGGGACCCTTCAAAGTTCCGAGTCGCCGAGGAGAAGTATCATATCAACTGGAACTGCCGGAGGAAATGTCAGCTGTGCATGATGTGCTTCACATCTCGTTCCTTCGGAAATGTTTGGAAGTGCTTGAGAAGACGGAGGTGTTCAAAAACATCGATCAAATATTGGTGGATAACAAGGACTTGACCTATCGTGAAGTACCCATTCGTATCTTGGAGGAGGCATTCCGAACCACCCGCACCAGAAGTATCAAGTTCTTGAAGATTCAATGGAGCAACCATACCGAAGAAGAAGCCACTTGGGAGCGAGAAGAGGATATAAAGACTGAATTCCCAGATCTCTTTAGTTCCTAGTTTTCTTTAAGATCTCGGGATGAGATCTTTTGTAAGGGGGAAGGGTTTGTAACATCCCAAAAATTTCAAATCAATAAAGAGACAATTTCCCTTGTTCAAATTTTGGAGCTAACAAAAACTTAAATTGAATTGCATGTGTTGCATGGTAGTAATGCATGTTTGTGTGAATTTGCCATGCTATGTGTTTGAAGTGCTTGACATTATCTCTAAACCCTAACCATGATCTTTGGGATCAAAGGGAAGCAAAGAAAAAGAAAAGAAAAATAAAACAACACCACATATGGGCCTATGGCTATTTTTGAAAATCCTTAACCTAGGCCATATTAACTTGTGCCAATGGTTTTGAAACATATCTAAACTCAAAAGAATACCTTTTGAATCAAGGAAACTCAAATCAAATCAAATCAAAAGAAAACTCAAAACCTTGCAACATGTGATAATGGTCAATTTTGACATTCACATCAGGGTACCCACTTTGAGCCACTGTATTAAGAGATTCTTAAACCAAACTCTCCCAACTCTTTGCACCTCATCAAAGACCTCATAAAGTTGAAAACTTTTGCTGTTGACCACTTTGACTAGTTCTTTTTTCCATTGCTTAATATGAGCAAGCCAAGAGGCAACATCAAATCAGATTCTAGATTAGGTCACTTTTGGATTTTCACAAACCTGCTTCTTTTTGCACACCACCACCACCAACTTGTGCCAAAAATTATTTGAATCAACTTCACCAAAAAGTTTGACAAAATTCAAAAACTTTCTTCATGCGGCCATTGTGTCGAACACATGGCAGGCACCAATCTACCAACCCTAGACACTCTTTTATCCAGCATGTCTTAGCATCAACCATCAACCCTAGGTCAGCATTAGTCCTCTCTTGCACTCATTACACGATGCCAAGCGCCAGGGACAAACATTTTGCATGATTTCATCGAGGACAAGACCATGCCGTGGTGGTCATGCCCCCTCTCCATGCCATCCTCTCTTCCTCTCACATCTGGTGTGCATCACCATGTCCTTGGACCTCTACACACCCAGCTGATCACGATAGACATCTCACTTGGCCAAGGATAAGCCAGCAGCAGCAAGGCCCGTACGCGCCCACGACGCATATACGCGCCAGAGCGTGCACGCTGACGTCCCTGGACGCGCCAGAGCGTCGACTCTCCTCGTCACCCTCCTCCTCCCCTTGATCTCTCCTCTCGCACCGTCCACCACCAAGTCACCCTCTACCTCCCAGACATGCTCACCTGCACCGGAGAGGACGGTAGCCGTCGTCACCATCGACGACTTCTGTAACATCTCAAATTTTAAATCAATGAGAAAGGTGGTTTCCAATTTGCAAAATTTAGAACTAACAATTTTTTTTTTGCATATGGTGCTATGCATAGTGATTGTGCATTATTGTGTGACATTTCCATGAGGATTTTTTGTGTTCTTATGCATAATACTAAAACCCTAGAGGATGATTGATACGTCTCCGACGTATCGATAATTTCTTATGTTCCATGCCACATTATTGATGATATCTACATGTTTTATACACATTATATGTCATATTTATGCGTTTTCCGGAACTAACCTATTGACGAGATGCCGAAGGGCCGATTGCTTGTTTTCTGCTGTTTTTGGTTTCAGAAATCCTAGTAAGGAAATATTCTCAGAATCGGACGAAATCAACGCCCAGCATCTTAGGATCACGCGAAGCTTCCAGAACACCCGAGAGAGGCCAGAGGGGGGCCACTGGGCCCCCAGATAACAGGCCGGCGCGGCCCTAGGGGGGGCGCGCCCCCCTAGTGTGTCGTCGCCTCGTCGCCCCTCCGACTCCGCCTCTTCGCCTATAAAAAGGTCCCTGACCTAAAACCTCGATACGGAAAAGCCACGGTACGAGAAACCTTCCAGAGCCGCCGCCATCGCGAAGCCAAGATCTGGGGGACAGGAGTCTCTGTTCCGGCACGCCGCCGGGACGGGGAAGTGCCCCGGAAGGCTTCTCCATCGACACCACCGCCATCTTCATCAACGCTGTTGTCTCCCATGAGGAGGGAGTAGTTCTCCATCGAGGCTCGGGGCTGTACCGGTAGCTATGTGGTTAATCTCTCTCCTATGTACTTCAATACAATAATCTCATGAGCTGCCTTACATGATTGAGATTCATATGATGATGCTTGTAATCTAGATGTCATTGTGCTAGTCAAGTGGATTTTACTTATGTGATCTCTGGAGACTCCTTGTCCCACGTGTGTAAAGGTGACAGTGTGTGCACCGTGTGGGTCTCTTAGGCTATATTTCACAGAATACTTATTCACTGTTATGAATGGCATAGTGAAGTGCTTATTTATATCTCTTTATGATTAAAATGTGTTTTGTATCACAATTTATCAGTGTGCTACTCTAGTGATGGTATTAAAGTAGTTTATTCCTCCTGCACGGTGTAATGGTGACAGTGTGTGCATCGTGTAGTACTTGGCGTAGGCTATGATTGTGATCTCTTGTAGATTATGAAGTTAACTATTGCTATGATAGTATTGATGTGATCTATTCCTCCTTTCGTAGTGTGAAGGTGACAGTGTACATGCTATGTTAGTACTTGGTTTGGTTATGTTGATCTGTTATGCACTCTAAGGTTATTTAAATATGAACATTGAATATTGTGGAGCTTGTTAACTCCGGCATTGAGGGTTCGTGTAATCCTACACAGTTAGTGGTGTTCATCATCCAACAAGAGGGTGTAGAGTCTAGCATCTATCTATTTATTCTGTTATGTGATCAATGTTGAGAGTGTCCACTAGTGAAAGTATGATCCCTAGGCCTTGTTCCTAAATACTGCTATCGCTGCTTGTTTACTGTGTTACTGCATCTTTACTTCCTGCAATATTACTACCATCAACTGCACGCCAGCAAGCACTTTTCACGGCGCCGTTACTACTGCTCATATTCATTCATACCACTTGTATTTCACTATCTCTTCGCCGAACTAGTGCACCTATTAAGTGTGTTGGGGACACAAGAGACTTCTTGCTTTGTGGTTGCAGGGTTGCATGAGAGGGATATCTTTGACCTCTTCCTCCCTGAGTTCGATAAACCTTGGGTGATTCACTTAAGGGAAACTTGTTGCTGTTCTACAAACCTCTGCTCTTGGAGGCCCAACACTGTGTACAAGAATAGAAGCACCCGTAGACATCAAGCACTTTTCTGGCGCCGTTGCCGGGGAGGAAAGGTAAAAGGCTCTCATACTCCGGTCCCAGGTAAAGTACTTTTCTGGCGCTGTTGTGTGTGTGCTCGAAGCTATTTCCTTTAGATCCTGCAATTGCATCTTTTTGTTTCTTGTTTACACTAGTTTGGCATAATGGACAACAGTGAGCTTCTTATTCTATTTCCTGATTTAAGACATGGATGGTTTGATGCAAAAATTAATAAACCTATGGAACATATTAGTATGAACGCTTTGAACACCATTCTTGCTAATGATATGGAAAATTCTAAGCTTGGGGAAGCTGGTTTTGATGAGCATGATATTTTTAGTCCCCCAAGCATTGAGGAGAAAATTTACTTTGATGATACTTTGCCTCCTATTTATGATGATTATAATGATATTGGTCTTTTAGTACCGCTTTGTTATGGAGGATAAATTTGATTATGATTACAATATGCCTCCTATATTTGATGATGAGAATAATAATGATAGCTACTTTGTTGAATTTGCTCCCACTACAACTAATAAAATTGATTATGCTTATGTGGAGAGTAATAATTTTATGCATGAGACTCATGATAAGAATGCTTTATTTGATAGTTATATTGTTGAGTTTGCTCATGTTGCTACTGAAAGTTATTATGAGAGAGGAAAATATGGTTGTAGAAATTTTCATGTTACTAAAACACCTCTCTATGTGCTGAAATTTTTGAAGCTACACTTGTTCTATCTTCCTATGCTTGTTACTTTTTTCTTCATGAACTTTTTTATTAACACTTAAATTTGTTTTGAATTTTCCTCTTGATGCTCTCTTTTGCTTCAACTACTATTTCTTGCGAGTGCATCATTAAAACTGCTGAGCCCATCTTAATGGCTATAAAGAAAGAACTTCTTGGGAGATAACCCATGTGTTTATTTTACTACAGTACTTTTGTTTTATATTTGTGTCTTGGAAGTTGTTACTACTGTAGCAACCTCTCCTTATCTTATTTTATTGCATTTGTTGAGCCAAGTAAAGTCTGTTATAGTAAGGTTCATACTAGATTTGGATTACTACGCAGAAACAGATTTCTTGCTGTCACGAATCTGGGCCTAATTCTCTGTAGGTAACTCAGAAAATTATGCCAATTTACGTGAGTGATCCTCAGATATGTACGCAACTTTCATTCAGTTTGGGCATTTTCATCTGAGCAAGTCTGGTGCCTCAATAAAATTCTTCTTTACGGACTGTTCTGTTTTGACAGATTCTGCCTTTTATTTCACATTGCCTCTTTTGCTGTGTTGGATGGATTTCTTTGTTCCATTAACGTCCAGTAGCTTTGTGCAATGTCCAGAAGTGTTAAGAATGATTATGTCACCTCTGAACATGTGAATTTTTGATTATGCACTAACCCTCTAATGAGTTTGTTTTAAGTTTTGTGTGGAGGAAGTTTTCAAGGGTCAAGAGAGGAGGATGATATACTATGATCAAGAAGAGTGAAAAGTCTAAGCTTGGGGATGCCCCGGTGGTTCATCCCTGCATATTTCAAGAAGACTCAAGCATCTAAGCTTGGGGATGCCCAAGGCATCCCCTTCTTCGTCGACAAATTATCAGGTTCCTTCTCTTCAACTATATTTTTATTCGGTCACAACTTATGTACTTTACTTGGAGCGTCTGTGTGCTTTTATTTTCGTTTTGTTATTTTAATTCTCTGAATAAATGCTTGTGTGGGAGAGAGACACGCTCCGCTGGTTCATATGAACACATGTGTTCTTAGCTCATAGTATTCATGGCGAAGGTTGAATCTTCTTCGTTAAATTGTTATATGGTTGGAATCGGGAAATGCTACATGTAGTAATTCTAAAATGTCTTGAATAATTTGATACTTGGCAATTGTTCTGCTCATGTTTAAGCTCTTGCATCATATACTTTGCACCTATTAATGAAGAAATACATAGAGCTTGCTAAAATTTGGTTTGCATAATTGGTCTCTCTAAGGTCTAGATAATTTCTAGTATTGAGTTTTAAACAACAAGGAAGACGGTGTAGAGTCTTATAATGTTTACAATATGTCTTTTATGTGAGTTTTGCTGCACCGTTCATCCTTGTGTTTGTTTCAAATAACCTTGCTAGCCTAAACTTTGTATCGAGAGGGAATACTTCTCATGCATCCAAAATCCTTGAGCCAACCACTATGCCATTTGTGTCCACCATACCTACCTACTACATGGTATTTCTCCGCCATTCCAAAGTAAATTGCTTGAGTGCTATCTTTAAAATTTCCATCATTCGCCTTTGCAATATATAGCTCATGGGACAAAATAGCCTTAAAAACTATTGTGGTATTGAATATGTACTTATGCACTTTATCTCTTATTAAGTTGCTTGTTGTGAGATAACCATGTTCCTGGGGACGCCATCAACTCTTTGTTGAATATCATGTGAGTTGCTATGCATGTCCGTCTTGTCTGAAGTAAGGGAGATCTACCACTTTAATGGTTAGAGCATGCATATTGTTAGAGAAGAACATTGGGCCGCTAACTAAAGCCATGAATCATGGTGGAAGTTTCAGTTTTGGACATATATCCTCAATCTCATATGAGAACACTAATTGTTGCCACATGCTTATGCTTAAAGAGGAGTCCATTATCTGTTGTCCATGTTGTCCCGGTATGGATGTCTAAGTTGAGAATAATCAAAAGCGAGAAATCCAAAATGCGAGCTTTCTCCTTAGACCTTTGTACAGGCGGCATGGAGGTACCCCTTTGTGACACTTGGTTAAAACATGTGTATTGCGATGATCCGGTAATCCGAGCTAATTAGGACAAGGTGCGGGCACTATTAGTATACTATGCATGAGGCTTGCAACTTGTAAGATATAATTTACATGATACATATGCTTTATTACTACCGTTGACAAAATTGTTTCAGGTTTTCAAAATATAAGCTCTAGCACAAATATAGCAATCGATGCTTTCCTCTTTGAAGGACCATTCTTTTACCTTTTATGTTGAGTCAGTTCACCTATCTCTCTCCACCTCAAGAAGCAAACACTTGTGTGAACTGTGCATTGATTCCTACATACTTGCATATTGCACTTGTTATATTACTTTACATTGACAATATCCATGAGATATACATGTTATAAGTTGAAAGCAACCGCTGAAACTTAATCTTCCTTTGTGTTGCTTCAATACCTTTACTTTGATTTATTGCTTTATGAGTTAACTCTTATGCAAGACTTATTAATGCTTGTCTTGAAGTACTATTCATGAAAAGTCTTTGCTTTATGATTCAGTTGTTTACTCATGTCATTACCATTGTTTTGATCGCTGCATTCATTACATATGCTTACAATAGTATGATCAACGTTATGATGGCATGTCACTCCAGAAATTATCTTTGTTATCGTTTACCTGCTCGGGACGAGCAGGACCTAAGCTTGGGGATGCTGATACGTCTCCGACGTATCGATAATTTCTTATGTTCCATGCCACATTATTGATGATATCTACATGTTTTATACACATTATATGTCATATTTATGCGTTTTCCGGAACTAACCTATTGACGAGATGCCGAAGGGCCAGTTGCTGTTTTCTGCTGTTTTTGGTTTCAGAAATCCTAGTAAGGAAATATTCTCGGAATCGGACGAAATCAACGCCCAGCATCTTAGGATCACGCGAAGCTTCCAGAACACCCGAGAGAGGCCAGAGGGGGGCCACTGGGCCCCCAGATGACAGGCTGGCGCGGCCCTAGGGGGGGGTGCGTCCCCTAGTGTGTCGTCGCCTCGTCGCCCCTCCGCCTCCGCCTCTTCGCCTATAAAAAGGTCCCTGACCTAAAACCTCGATACGGAAAAGCCACGGTACGAGAAACCTTCCAGAGCCGCCGCCATCGCGAAGCCAAGATCTGGGGGACAGGAGTCTCTGTTCCGGCACGCCGCCGGGACGGGGAAGTGCCCCGGAAGGCTTCTCCATCGACACCACCGCCATCTTCATCAACGCTGCTTGTCTCCCATGAGGAGGGAGTAGTTCTCCATCGAGGCTCGGGGCTGTACCGGTAGCTATGTGGTTAATCTCTCTCCTATGTACTTCAATACAGTAATCTCATGAGCTGCCTTACATGATTGAGATTCATATGATGATGCTTGTAATCTAGATGTCATTGTGCTAGTCAAGTGGATTTTACTTATGTGATCTCCGGAGACTCCTTGTCCCACGTGTGTAAAGGTGACGAGTGTGTGCACCGTGTGGGTCTCTTAGGCTATATTTCACGGAATACTTATTCACCGTTATGAATGGCATAGTGAAGTGCTTATTTATATCTCTTTATGATTGCAATGTGTTTTGTGTCACAATTTATCGGTGTGCTACTCTAGTGATGTTATTAAAGTAGTTTATTCCTCCCGCACGGTGTAATGGTGACGGTGTGTGCATCGTGTAGTACTTGGCGTAGGCTATGATTGTGATCTCTTGTAGATTATGAAGTTAACTATTGCTATGATAGTATTGATGTGATCTATTCCTCCTTTCGTAGTGTGAAGGTGACGAGTGTGCATGCTATGTTAGTACTTGGTTTGGTTATGTTGATCTGTTATGCACTCTAAGGTTATTTAAATATGAACATTGAATATTGTGGAGCTTGTTAACTCCGGCATTGAGGGTTCATGTAATCCTACAAAGTTAGTGGTGTTCATCATCCAACAAGAGGGTGTAGAGTCTAGCATCTATCTATTTATTCTGTTATGTGATCAATGTTGAGAGTGTCCACTAGTGAAAGTATGATCCCTAGGCCTTGTTCCTAAATACTGATATCGCTGCTTGTTTACTGTTTTACTGCATCTTTACTTCCTGCAATATTACTACCATCAACTGCACGCCAGCAAGCACTTTTCTGGCGCCGTTACTACTGCTCATATTCATTCATACCACTTGTATTTCACTATCTCTTCGCCGAACTAGTGCACCTATTAGGTGTGTTGGGGACACAAGAGACTTCTTGCTTTGTGGTTGCACGGTTGCATGAGAGGGATATCTTTGACCTCTTCCTCCCTGAGTTCGATAAACCTTGGGTGATCCACTTAAGGGAAACTTGCTGCTATTCTACAAACCTCCGCTCTTGGAGGCCCAACACTGTCTACAAGAATAGAAGCACCCGTAGACATCAATGATCATTTAAGATCAAGAAGAGAAGCAAAGAAAAAGGAAAAGAAGAAAATAGGAAAATACAAATCACCTCACATATGGCTTATGACCATTTTTGAAAATCTTTAACCTAGGCCAATTTGACTTGTGCCAATGGTTGAATAATGTTTCTAAACACTTAATAACACCTTTGGAATCAAAGAAACTCAAATCAAATCAAATTAGAATTCAAAATGAGCTCACATGAGATAATGGTCAAATCTGCCACTTATCTCATGATGCCCACTTTGAGCCCCTGGATTAAGAGTTTTCTAAACTAAAACCTCACAACTCTTTGCACCTCAGCCAAGACCCCATCAAGGTGAACAACTTTGGTCAAGACCATCCCTGCAAACTCTTTCTAGATTCAAAGTTATCATCAAGCATAGTAGGGACATCAAATCAGATTTAAGATGGTGCCCTTTTTGAAATTTCACAAACCAACTCCATTTTGCACACCACCACCACCAATGTGTTCCAATGATTATTAGAAGGAAATCCAACAAAAATCTCTGCAAAATTTGAAAATTCTTTTCTTGCGGCCATTTGATCGAGCACCTGGTGTGCACTGACCTGCCAACCCTAGACATGCAAATACCCAGCGGATTTTCGCCTAAACCATCATGCCTAGGTCATCAAAGACACTCTCCTACATCCTCTGGACCAAAGCCAAGCCTCAGAAAACAAGGACATGCATGAGATCATCTCCATTTTTGCCATGCCGTGGCATGACACCACCTCACCATGCCACTCCTCTCTCTAGTCAACTCCACAGTGCACAACCTTGTCAGCGACCTCCCTCTCACTCTCCTGGACACGCTGGTACTCGCCATCGACGAAGAGGAGCACGCCACGAGCCAGCACGCACGTGCCCAGTGACGCACAGACTCGCCAGCGCGCGCATGCGCACGTCACCGGAGCGCGCCAGAGCACGGCACACCCTCGTCACGCTAGTCCTCCCCTCGCCCTCTCCTCGCGCCAGCAGCTCCACAACGTCACCCTCTACACGCTGGACATGCTCACCTGCCCGCGGGAACGCTATAGACGAAGCCACCGTCGCCGACATCCGCCGCGGTACCGCAAGCCTCCATCAACATCCCGCGCGCGTCACTGCATGGTTTTCCCCTCCGTCAAGCCCGGCGTGACCGAACTGACAGCGCCAACCCGCCTGCGTCATTGCCAGCCCCTCTGCGCCCCTGTAGCCGCGTCGCCATGGCCGACCTCATCCCAGCGCCTTGGCCTCGCCCAGCCGCTATAAAAGGAGGCCTTCCCCTCCCAATTCCTTCACACCACCAGCATTCCCTCCTCTCACTCGATCTCCTGGACCATCTCCACCTCAACATTGTCCACCGTGGCTAGCCAATTTGACACCGGAGCACCGTGGAGCCTCCGCGAAAGGAGGAGAAGCTAGGGGCCACCCCCGGAGTTGCCGCTTGTACCTGGAGCCTCGCTGTCGTCCACAACGCCGTCGCAGCACCTCGCCGATGATCGCCCCACCGCTGGTGAGCCGCCGACCCCCTCCTCTCGCCGCGCCAGTAGCCTCCTCTCGCCGTCGACGACGATGCACATGAGCCATTGGATCACGATGTAATCGTGCGTCCCAGATAGAAGCATACCGATTTGCTGTTTAAGTCCCACTGACAGGTGGAGCCCACCTTGTCAGGCATCCCATGCGTGCGAGCTGTGCTGCTGGGCTGGCCCGTTGGTTTTTCACCCCTTTGGCCCGTTTAGTCTTTCCCGCCAAGCCCATGAATTCAAATTTGGTTTTTCAGTTTCAATTCAAATTCAATACTGGATCCCTATTCAAATTTGAATAGAATCAAATCTACTGAACCAAATTTGACGAATTTTATATATTCGGAAAGCTTAGAAAATTATCTAAACAACTACACTGGTCTCATCCCTACATTCATTGTAGAATTAATGTAGTAAAAATAACAAGGCATGGCCTATTGCAAATTCAAACAATTATTAAAAGTCAACCCTAAGTGATTTTGAGTTGATTCCAACTCTCATAAATCACATTTCACATACTATACTTAGATATAAAAACATCACATAGTTGATTGTATGATCATGGGCTAGAGCAAAATAATGGCTATGTGGCTATTTCTAGTCCATTTAAAATTATCCAAAATTATTTCTTAACTAGTATGAGAGGTTCCCTCTCATTTAAATCATGGTCCTAAGCAATTCAACATGAAGTGTTGACTTTGGTCTATAGCACCTCATAGTGGATTACTTAGAGACATTAAATTGTTGAAATAGTAGTATTTCAATTCCATGAGGTTAGGACCTCATTTAAATCCTTTTTCTCAAATCATAAGAGTGAAGTGTTGACCTTGGTCAACCTACTCTCACACTTATTATTTAAGAAAATTAAATCTTAATAAGATTCAATGAGAGGAAATTATTTTTCTCTTACAAGTTTTCTTAACACACAAGCCAACCTCCCCTTGTGATTAATGTGGGGATGCTAGAATAGCTTGTGTGAACCACTTGTGTGTTTAGTCTAGCCCTTAAGATTTGTTTGGTGATTGTATACTCCGTATCCGTTTAGAGACGCTAGTACCGAGGAATACCAGGAGGAGGAGGTCTACTACTAGGAGGAAGAAGAAAGCTTTGACCACTGTACCAATCAAGGCAAGCTATACTCTTGCAAGTTACCCTAGTGCAAGCTCAACTTGAGCAAGGCACTCATACCATAATACCTTGTGTTTTACTTTACAAGTCCCAGTTTTTATCTCTCAAAGCTTTTACTTTGATTTGCAAGTCTTACTTTTATGGTTAACTTGAGTCTAGATAAGGAGTAGTGCAAGAACATCAAAGTTAGCCTAGAGAGCTACAAGCCAGTTAGCACCCCTCATGCCTAGTTGCTAGTGCTAAATTAAAAGTGACTACTCTAGCTGGGAACTTGTGAAACTTTTGAATTTTGAAAACCTTGGAATGATGAGTCATTCTATTGAAAGATTTTGAAGGTGAATATGACTTGTGAATGACATGCTGAATTTTACAAAAACTGATGGTTGGGGTCGGATGCGATACCTTTCCAATTCTTGAGTACCCCCACAATACCTGATTATGGGTAAGGCTTTAGCTGGAAATTTATGTGTCTTAGTATGGGTTCCCTCTGAACAAGCGTCATAGAGGTTATGCCGAGGCTGCCTCCATTGAAAGTGAAATGACGTGAAATGAGGTGAATGTCTTACCCAAGCCCTGTGCAGTTCCCAGGATAGCAGTTGGTTATCACAGGGAGGCCAAACTCATGGGGGAGGTGCCTATACTAGGATGTGTAAGTGAAAGGTTAATAGTTGATGATCCGCATACTGAGTTATGATTATTCAGGGTTATCCCTGACGGATGTAATCAAATGTTGTGGCACAAGTGTGCAGAGTGTATGTAAACCTATTCGAATAGTCGCGTCCTCGGTCATGGACAGTTGGAAAGGCCATACTGTTCCATCATCAGAACTTTTTACGAAAGGTGACTTATGAGTTTGAACTTGAAATGGTGACTTTGTTTTTGAATCACAACAGAGTTGTGGGAATGACACTAATGTTCCCACTTGAGTTAAGTTAGGCAATTGAAGAGTCTTTGTTTACTAAAGGTTTATGAAATAAAACTGGCTTTATGCAAATAAACTTAGAGCTTAGAACCCTCTCACTAAAACTGTTAGTACTTACACTAGTATTAGTTTGCGAGTACTTGAAAGTACTCACGGCTGTGTCCCTGGCTATTCAAATGGCCAGACTATGAAGACGAGCAGCAATATCAGGAGGACGGACAGCAGGACGTCTATGACAACTAGGAGCTTCTCCTGACGTCAAGCGTTGCCTGTGGAATAGATGGACTCTACTACGTACTCCCGCTATTTGTTATGTATTGATCCTTAGATCAAGTGTTGTAATGAGAATGGATCATGTGATCCTTTTTGTTGTAAGACTAGTATGGTGTTGTAATGAAGGATGTGCTATGATATGAACTTATTATGTCTCGCAAAAACAATCTTCCTGGGATTGAGATGTATGTCATAATAGGCATCTGGACTTAAAAATCCGGGTGTTGACAAGTTGGTATCAGAGCCATTGTTTGACCTTAGGAGACCCTAGTTAGAATGGACGTCTGAAAAACTTAGTTTCAAAAACAAAGGAAGTGGATACTTATGAAAACTTTATTCACCCTCTTACCCTTGCGATCTTTTCAAAAGGAGAAATTCATGCCTTACCTTTACGAGTAATTCTACATAAAATTTTGATACACTTGCACTTGTCTAACTTACTCCTCCAATTCACTTAAAGATTGAGCCACTCAACCAGACCAAGTTTTACTAGCTGGGCAATGACGGTGACTTGATTTTCAAGAGGGACTTGGATGCTTTGTCTGAGCATCTCGGGCGCCTACACCCGGAGTTCTTCGGAACTCAAGTCAACGACCAGCCTGGAGGGGAACTACAGTGGGTTGTCGTTGCAGATCTGAGAGGCAGGATGGAGCCTCCCATGTCCGAGAGGATCCACTTCTCCATCCGGGAGAGCAACTGGTTGGATGGACTCGCTCGTGCTCTTCAGGAAGCACTTGCCCGTCTGTGCGGGCAGAATGTGATTGCGATCCAAGGAACTCGCTTCGCGCACTTTGCGAGGCATGACTCCATTGGAGGACCCATGGACCTGCAGTCACACCCCGAGCTGAAACACCACATGGAGCACCTGGACTATATGCTGCACGAGATCCAGAAGGAGCACTACAAGAAAAGTTGCCATGGCCGACGAAGTTGAAGTCGCGTCGTGGTTGCTGGTGTACCATGGCCGACGATTTTGGGTCTGTCCGTTGTGCATCTCAAAACGTTTTTTTCTCGTTTTTGAGGCCACCTAGCCCAACGAAAACGGCCAAAATGTTGCGTATGGTGGCCCGGGACATGGTGCATCTCGAATTCTCGGGTTCGTCGGCCGAGTCAACGCAAATCCGCACCGCCGAGGGATGTAGGGCCCAGATGGCAGCCTCTCTGGCATTGTTTTTTTTCTCGATCGCGCCATCTCGTTCAACGCTCTCCGATCGAGCCGTTTACGAAGCAGGATCATGGGTCCCGCATGTGATCCTCTATGAACCAAAATTCTTTCTATTCTTGGATTTTTTTGACCCCCAGATTTCTGGCTACTTCCTTTTTCTTTTGATCCCTTGCTGCCTTGGAAACGTTGACACAGCTGCTGCTAATTGGGACCGGCATGTCATCCTCTATGAGCAATCAACTTTCTTTTCTTGGAGTTTTTTTGGCACCTCAAATTTGGTCACTTGCCTTTTTCTTTCGATCCCCTGCCTCCTCTCAAACGGTGATACCGCTGCTGCTAAATGGGACCCGCATGTCATCCTCTATGTACTATAAAACTTTCTTTTCTTGGATTTTTTTGGCACCTCATATTTGGTCACTTACCTTTTTCTTTCGATCCCCTGCCGCCTCTCAAACGGTGAGACCGCTTCTGCTAAATGGGACCCGCATGTCATCCTCTATGTACTATAAAACTTTCTTTTCTAGGATTTTTTTGGAACCTCATATTTGGTCACTTGCCTTTTTCTTTCGATCCCGTGCAGCCTCTCAAACGGTGATACCGCTGCTGCTAAATGGGACCCGCATGTCATCGTCTATGTACAATCAAGTTTCTTTTCTTGAATTATTTTTGGCTCTTGATATTTGGTCACTTGCATTTTTCTTTCGATCTCATGCCACGTTGAGGACCCTGCAGGCTCATGGGACCCGCATGTCATCCTCTATGTACAATAAAATTTCTTTTCTTGGATTATTTTTGGCTCCTGATATTTGGTCACTTGCCTTTTTCTTTCGATCCCGTGCAGCCTCTAAATGGGACCCGCATGTCATCCTCTATGTACACTCAAGTTTCTTTTCTTGAATTATTTTTGGCTCCTGATATTTGGTCACTTGCCTTTTTCTTTCGATCTCATGCCACGTTTGAAACGTTGAGGAACCTGCTGGCTCATGGGACCCGCATGTCATCCTCTATGTGCTTGATGGCGTGTATTTCACACGTTCGTTGGGCAACCCCAAGAGGAAGGTATGATGCGCACAGCAGCAAGTTTTCCCTCAGAAAGAAACCAAGGTTTATCGAACCAGGAGGAGCCAAGAAGCACGTTGAAGGTTGATGGCGGCGGGATGTAGTGCGGCGCAACACCAGAGATTCCGGCGCCAACATGGAACCTGCACAACACAACCAAAGTACTTTGCCCCAACGAAACAGTGAGGTTGTCAATCTCACCGGCTTGCTGTAACAAAGAATTAACCGTATTGTGTGGAAGATGATTGTTTGCAGAGAAAATAGTAAAAACAAGTATTGCAGCAGATTTGTATTTCAGTATTAAAGAATGGACCGGGGTCCACAGTTCACTAGAGGTGTCTCTCCCATAAGATAAAAGCATGTTGGGTGAACAAATTACAGTCGGGCAATTGACAAATAGAGAGAGCATAACAATGCACATACATGACATGATAAGTATAGTGAGATTTAATTGGGCATTACGACAAAGTACATAGACCGCCATCCAACTGCATCTATGCCTAAAAAGTCCACCTTCAGGTTATCATCCGAACCCCCTCCAGTATTAAGTTGCTAACAACAGACAATTGCATTAAGTATGGTGCGTAATGTAATCAACAACTACATCCTCGGACATAGCATCAATGTTTTATCCCTAGTGGCAACAGCACAACACAACCTTAGGGGTTTCTGCACTCCCCCGGTGTCAATGCGGGCATGAACCCACTATCGAGCATAAATACTCCCTCTTGGAGTTAAGAGTAAAAACTTGGCCGAGCCTCTACTAGTAACGGAGAGCATGCAAGATCATAAACAACACATGTATAATAACTTGATAATTAACATGACATGGTATTCTCTATCCATCGGATCCCGACAAACACAACATATAGAATTACGGATAGATGATCTTGATCATGTTAGGCAGCTCACAAGATCCAACAATGAAGCACAATGAGGAGAAGACAACCATCTAGCTACTGCTATGGACCCATAGTCCAGGGGTGAACTACTCACTCATCACTCCGGAGGCGACCATGGCGGTGTAGAGTCCTCCGGGAGATGAATCCCCTCTCCGGCGGGGTGCCGGAGGAGATCTCCAGAATCCCCCGAGATGGGATCGGCGGCGGCGGCGTCTCGGTAAGGTTTTCCGTATCGTGGTTTTTCGCATCGGGGTTTCGCGACGGAGGCTTTAAGTAGGCGGAAGGGCAGAGTCGGGGGCCAGACGAGGGAGCCACACCATAGGGCGGCGCGGGCCCCCCCTGGGCCGCGCCGCCTTGTGGTGTCGCCACCTCGTGGCCCCACTTCGTATGTTCTTCGATCTTCTGGAAGCTCCGTGGAAAAATAGGCCCCTGGGTCTTTGTTTCATCCAATTCCGAGAATATTTCGTTACTAGGATTTCTGAAACCAAAAACAGCAGAAAACGGAAGCGGCACTTCGGCATCTTGTTAATAGGTTAGTTCCGGAAAATGCACGAATATGACATAAAGTGTGCATAAAACATGTAGGTATCATCAATAATATGGCATAGAACATAAGAAATTATCGATACGTCGGAGACGTATCAAGCATCCCCAAGCTTAGTTCCGCTCGTCCCGAGCGAGGTAAAACGATAACAAAGATAATTTCTGAAGTGATATGCCATCATAACTTTGATCATACTATTTGTAAACATATGTAGTGGATGCAGCGATCAAAACAATGGTAATGACATGAGTAAACAAGTGAATCATAAAGCAAAGACTTTTCATGAATAGTACTTCAAGACAAGTATTAATAAGTCTTGCATAAGAGTTAACTCATAAAGCAATAAATCAAAGTAAAGGTATTGAAGCAACACAAACGAAGATTAAGTTTCAGCGGTTGCTTTCAACTTGTAACATGTATATCTCATGGATAATTGTCAACATAGAGTAATATAACAAGTACAATATGCAAGTATGTAGGAATCAATGCACAGTTCACACAAGTGTTTGCTTCTTGAGGTGGAGAGAAATAGGTGAACTGACTCAACATAAAAGTAAAGAGAATGGTCCTTCAAAGAGGAAAGCATCGATTGCTATATTTGTGCTAGAGCTTTTATTTTGAAAACATGAAACAATTTTGTCAACGGTAGTAATAAAGCATATGAGTTATGTACATTATATCTTACAAGTTGCAAGTCTCATGCATAGTATACTAATAGTGCCCGCACCTTGTCCTAATTAACTTGGACTACCGGATCTTTGCAATGCATATGTTTTGACCAAGTGTCACAATGGGGTACCTCCATGTCACCTGTACAAAGGTCTAAGGAGAAAGCTCGCATTTTGGATTTCTCGCTTTTGATTATTCTCAACTTAGACATCCATACCGGGACAACATGGACAACAGATAATGGACTCCTCTTTAATGCATAAGCATGTGGCAACAATTATTATTCTCATATGAGATTGAGGATATATGTCCAAACTGAAACTTCCACCATGAATCATGGCTTTAGTTAGCGGCCCAAAGTTCTTCTCTAACAATATGCATGCTCCAACCATGAAGGTGGTAGATCTCTCTTGCTTCGGACAAGACGGACATGCATAGCAACTCACATGATATCCAACAAAGAATAGTTGATGGCGTCCCCGAAACATGGTTATCGCTCAACAAGCAACTTAATAAGAGATAAAGTGCATAAGTACATATTCAATACCACAATAGTTTTTAAGCTATTTGTCCCATGAGCTATATATTGCAAAGGTGAATGATGGAATTTTAAAGGTAGCACTCAAGCAATTTACTTTGGAATGGCGGATAAATACCATGTAGTAGGTAGGTATGGTGGACACAAATGGCATAGTGGTGGGCTCAAGGATTTTGGATGCATGAGAAGTATTCCCTCTCGATACAAGGTTTAGGCTAGCAAGGTTATTTGAAACAAACACAAGGATGAACGGTACAGCAAAACTCACATAAAAGACATATGGTAAACATTATAAGACTCCATACCGTCTTCCTTGTTGTTCAAAACTCAATACTAGATGTTATCTAGACTCTAGAGAAACCAAATATGCAAACCAAATTAGCAAGCTCTAAGTATTTCTTCACTAATGGGTGCAAAGTATATGATGCAAGAGCTTAAACATGAGCACAACAATTGCCAAGTATCAAATTATCCAAGACATTATAGCAATTTACTACATGTAGCATTTTCCAATTCCAACCATATAACAATTTAACGAAGAAGAAACTTCGCCATGAATACTATGAGTAGAGCCTAAGGACATATTTGTCCATATGCTACAGCGGAGCGTGTTTCTCTCCCATAAAGTGAATGCTAGGATCCATTTTATTCAAACAAAACAAAAAACAAAAATAAACCGACGCTCCAAGCAAAGTACATAAGATGTGACGGAATAAAAATATAGTTTCAGGGGAGGAACCTGATAATGTTGTCGATGAAGAAGGGAATGCCTTGGGCATCCCCAAGCTTAGACGCTTGAGTCTTCTTAGAATATGCAGGGGTGAACCACCGGGGCATCCCCAAGCTTAGAGCTTTCACTCTCCTTGATCATATTGCATCATACTCCTCTCTTGATCCTTGAAAACTTCCTCAACACCAAACTCGAAACAACTCATTAGAGGGTTAGTGCATAATAAAAATTCACATGTTCAGAGGTGACACAATCATTCTTAACACTTCTGGACATTGCATAAAGCTACTGGACATTAGTGGATCAAAGAAATTCATCCAACATAGCAAAAGAGGCAATGCGAAATAAAAGACAGAATCTGTCAAAACAGAACAGTCCGTAAAGATGGATTTTATTAGGCCACCAGACTTGCTCAAACGAAAATGCTCAAATTGAATGAAAGTTGCGTACATATCTGAGGATCATGCTCGTAAATTGGCGTAATTTTCTGAGCTACCTACAGGGAGATAGACCCAGATTCGCGACAGCAAAGAAATCTGGAACTGCGCAGTAATCCAAATCTAGTACTTACTTTTCTATCAAAGACTTTACTTGGCACAACAAAACATAAAACTAAGATAAGGAGAGGTTGCTACAGTAGTAAACAACTTCCAAGACACAAATATAAAACAAAAATACTGGAGTAAAAACATGGGTTGTCTCCCATAAGCGCTTTTCTTTAACGCCTTTCAGCTAGGCGCAGAAAGTGTATCTCAAGTGTTATCGCGAGATGTAGCATTGATATCATAAATGCCCCCATTTGTAGTGGTACTAGGGGCTTTGTCAATTTTAGGCCTATAATAATATTTCTTTGGTTTAGGCACTTTAGAGACATACATAAACTTTTGCTCCTTTCCCACATAAGCTTTCTCTCTAAACTGTAAAGATGAAAAGGTTGAACCCAAGGTTCCCATAGCTTTTTCAAGTTCGCCAATCCTATTAATTTGATTATCATGGTCAACACAAGTTCCTAGGACACTAATTCTTTCATCAATTCCTCCTAGGGATTTATCAAGTTCATCAGTTTTATCAAGTAATATCTCCAACTTAGTTTCAACACTCGGAAAATTTTTCTCTATGGTTTCCAATTTTTTCATAACATCCTCAAGGGAGGTTTCAATTTTAGTTTCATTAACAGGTGGTGTTCCAAATAAACTCTCAATGATGCAGCTAGCTTCTAAAGCGGGAGCGCCTAGGAAATTACCTCCCGCGAGACAATCAAGAACATATCTATTCCAGCTAGAGATACCAACATAAAAATTCCTGAGTAGGATAGTGGTGGAGTGTTTCTTAGTGCACCTATTATGGGCATCACTAATTCTATACCAAGCATCTTTTAAACATTCTCCTCCTTGTTGCTTAAATGAACGAACTTCAACTTCAGGATTACTCATTTTAGTAGTAGTAAAACAATCTAGATAAAGTAAATGCAAGTAAACTAATTTTTTTGTGTTTTTATATAATGCAGCAAACAAAGTAGTAAATAAAATAAAGCAAGACAAAAACAAAGTAAAGAGATTGAGAAGTGGAGAGTCCCCTTGCAGCGTGTCTTGATCTCCCCGGCAACGGCGCCAGAAAAGATGCTTGATGGCGTGTATTTCACACGTTCGTTGGGCAACCCCAAGAGGAAGGTATGATGCGCACAGCAGCAAGTTTTCCCTCGGAAAGAAACCAAGGTTTATCGAACCAGGAGGAGCCAAGAAGCACGTTGAAGGTTGATGGCGGCGGGATGTAGTGCGGCGCAACACCGGAGATTCCGGCGCCAACGTGGAACCTGCACAACACAACCAAAGTACTTTGCCCTAACGAAACAGATGAGGTTGTCAATCTCACCGGCTTGCTGTAACAAAGAATTAACCGTATTGTGTGGAAGATGATTGTTTGCGAGAGAAAATAGTAAAAACAAGTATTGCAGCAGATTTGTATTTCGAGTATTAAAGAATGGACCGGGGTCCACAGTTCACTAGAGGTGTCTCTCCCATAAGATAAAAGCATGTTGGGTGAACAAATTACAGTCGGGCAATTGA
Organism: Lolium rigidum; assembly: GCF_022539505.1. Classification (NCBI taxonomy): domain Eukaryota; kingdom Viridiplantae; phylum Streptophyta; class Magnoliopsida; order Poales; family Poaceae; genus Lolium; species Lolium rigidum. Next base: position 135,024,180 of record NC_061508.1, read on the forward strand.
AAAATAGAGAGAGCATAACAATGCACATACATGACATGATAAGTATAGTGAGATTTAATTGGGCATTACGACAAAGTACATCGACCGCCATCCAACTGCATCTATGCCTAAAAAGTCCACCTTCAGGTTATCATCCGAACCCCTCCAGTATTAAGTTGCTAACAACAGACAATTGCATTAAGTATGGTGCGTAATGTAATCAACAACTACATCCTCGGACATAGCATCAATGTTTTATCCGTAGTGGCAACGAGCACAACACAACCTTAGGGGTTTCGTCACTCCCCAGGTGTCAATGCGAGCATGAACCCACTATCGAGCATAAATACTCCCTCTTGGAGTTAAGAGTAAAAACTTGGCCAGAGCCTCTACTAGTAACGGAGAGCATGCAAGATCATAAAAAACACATGTATAATAACTTGATAATTAACATGACATGGTATTCTCTATCCATCGGATCCCGACAAACACAACATATAGAATTACAGATAGATGATCTTGATCATGTTAGGCAGCTCACAAGATCCAAAAATGAAGCACAATGAGGAGAAGACAACCATCTAGCTACTGCTATGGACCCATAGTCCAGGGGTGAACTACTCACTCATCACTCCGGAGGCGACCATGGCGGTGTAGAGTCCTCCGGGAGATGAATCCCCTCTCCGGCAGGGTGCCGGAGGAGATCTCCGAGAATCCCCCGAGATGGGATCGGCGGCGGCGGCGTCTCGGTAAGGTTTTCCGTATCGTGGTTTTTCGCATCGGGGGTTTCGCGACGGAGGCTTTAAGTAGGCGGAAGGGCAGAGTCGGGGGCCGGACGAGGGGGCCACACCATAGGGCGGCGCGGGCCCCCTAGGCCGCGCCGCCTTGTGGTGTCGCCACCTCGTGGCCCCACTTCGTATGTTCTTCGGTCTTCGGAAGCTCCGTGGAAAAATAGGCCCCGGGTCTTTGTTTCGTCCAATTCCGAGAATATTTCGTTACTAGGATTTCCGAAACCAAAAACAGCGAGAAAACAGAAGCGGCACTTCGGCATCTTGTTAATAGGTTAGTTCCAGAAAATGCACGAATATGACATAAAGTGTGCATAAAACATGTAGGTATCATCAATAATATGGCATAGAACATAAGAAATTATCGATACGTCGGAGACGTATCAGTGCTATAAAAGTTTATTTTCACCCTCTGATTTTTGGCTATTTCCTTTTCCTTTTGATCCCCTGCCGCCTTGGAAACGTTGAGTAAGCTGCTGACTCATGGGACCCGCATGTCATCCTCTATGTACAATCAACTTTCTTTTTCTTTTGATCTCAATCCGCATTTGAAACGTTGAGACCGCCGTTGCTAATTGGGACCCGCATGTCATCCTCTATGTACAATAAAGTTTCTTTTCTTGGATTATCTTTGGCTCCTGATATTTTGCCACTTGCCTTTTTCTTTCGATCTCATGCCGCCTTTGAAATGTTGAGTAAGCTGCTGGCTCATGGGTCCCGCATGTCATACTCTACGAACAATAAAAGTTTCCTTTCATGGAGTTATTTTTGACCCCTACATTCTGGCTATTTGCCTTTTTCTTTTGATATCCTGCCCCCTTTGAAACGATGAGGACGCTGTTGGCAGGTCGGTCCCACATGTCATCCTCTGTGAACAATAAAAGTTTCCTTTGATGGATTTATTTTGAACCCCTAATTAATTTCGGGATATTTCCTTTTTTCCTTTGATCCCCTGCCGCCTTGGAATCGTTGAGGATGCTGGTGCCTCATGGGTCCTGCATGTCATCCTCTCAGAACGGTAAATGTTTCTTTTCTTGGATTTGTTTACCAAATGATTTTTGGCTTATTTTTTCTTTCTATCTCCTGCCGCCTTTAAAACGTTGAGGACGCTGCTGGCTCACGGGTCCCACATGTTAGCCTCTATGAACAATAAACGCTGAGGATGCTGCTGCCTCATGGGTCCCGCATGTCATCCTCTTAGAACGAAAATGTTTCTTTTCTTGGATTTTGTACCAACATATTTTTAGTTTATTTTTTCTTTCCATCCCCTGCCGCCTTTAAAACGTTGACGACGCTGCTGGCTCATGGGTCCCCGATGTCAGCCTCCCCGTACAAGAAACATATGATATCTTGATTATTTTTCAGACAATAAACAGTGTATTGCGCTCTGAGCTATTTCAAACGGATAATAAAATCTTTATTTTTACATAAACAAACTTATATGTTGAATCTCCTTGTTTTTTTTTCTTTGCGAAGCATAGGACTTTCCTGTTTTTTTTAGAAAATTCGGAACTTTCCTGTTTTGGAGTGGGCTGAAATTGTACGAGTCAAAAGGCCAAGCAGGATAGTTCGAAGGCCCAGATGTCCAGATACATCCCAATTGAAATCTTTCTTCTTGGATTTTTTTCACCCCCTAATTTCTGGCTACTTCATTTTTCTTTTGGTCCTGTGCCGCCTTGGAAACGTTGAGACCGCTGCTGCAAAATGGGACCCACATGTCATCCTCTACGTACAATAAAATTTCTTTTCTTGGATTATTTTTGGCTCCTGATATTTGGTCACTTGCCTTTTTCTTTCGATCCCGTGCAGCCTCTCAAACGGTGATACCGCTGCTGCTAAATGGGACCCGCATGTCATCCTCTATGTGCAATCAAGTTTCTTTTCTTGAATTATTTTTGGCTCCTGATATTTGGTCACTTGCCTTTTTCTTTCGATCTCATGCCACGTTTGAAACGTTGAGGAACCTGCGGGATCATGGGACCCGCATGTCATCCTCTACGTACTATAAAACTTTCTTTTCTTGAATTATTTTTGGCTCCTCATATTTGGTCACTTGCCTTTTTCTTTCGATCTCATGCCACGTTTGAAACGTTGAGGAACCTGCTAGCTCATGGGACCCGCATGTCATCCTCTATGTACTATAAAAGTTCATTTTCTTTGTTTTTTTTCACCCTCTGATTTTTGGCTATTTCCTTTTTTCTTTTGATCCCCTGCCGCCTTGGAAACGTTGAGTAAGCTGCTAGCTCATGGGACCCGCATGTCATCCTCTATGTCCATCAACTTTATTTTCTTGGATTTTTTTGACCCCCTAATTTGTGGCTACTTTCTTTTTCTTTTGATCTCAAGCCGCATTTGAAACGTTGGGACCGCTGCTGCAAAATGGGACCCGCATGTCATCTTCTATGTATATAAAGTTTCTTTTCTTGGATTATCTTTGGCTCCTGATATTTTGTCACTTGCCTTTTTCTTTCGATCTCATGCCGCCTTTGAAACTTTAAGTAAGCTGCTGGCTCATGGGTCCCGCATGTCATCCTCTACGAACAATAAAAGTTTTCTTTCTTGGAGTTATATTTTACCCCTAATTTCTGGCTACTTGCCTTTTTCTTTTGATCTCATGCCCCCTTTGAAACGATGAGAACGCTGTTGGCAGGTCGGTCCCACATGTCATCCTCTATGAACAATAAAACTTTCCTTTGATGGATTTATTTTGAACCCCTAATTAATTTCTGGATATTTCCTTTTTTCTTTTGATCCCCTGCAGCCTTGGAATCATTGAGGATGCTGCTGCCTCATGGGTCCCGCATGTCATCCTCTCAGAACGGTAAATGTTTATTTTCTTGGATTTTGAATACCAAATGATTTTTGGCTTATTTTTTCTTTCGATCTCCTGCCGCCTTTAAAACATTGAGGACGCTGCTGGCTCACGGGTCCCACATGTCAGCCTCTAACATTAAACACTGAGGATGCTGCTGCCTCATGGGTCCCGCATGTTATCCTCTCAGAACGAAAATGTTTCTTTTCTTGGATTTTGTACCAACAGATTTTTGGTTTATTTTTTCTTTCCATCCCTGCCGCCTTTAAAACGTTGACGACGCTGCTGGCGCATGGGTCCCCGATGTCAGCCTCCCCGTATTAAGAAACATGTGATATCTTGATTATTTTGCAGACAATAAACAGTGTATTTTGCTCTGAGCTATTTTTTTTTTGAGGTAAAACAGTGGGCAAACGCCCCCTGCAATTTTTATTAATTAAAAATAAAAGGTTCAGGATTACATATAAATATATATGGAGAGAGTGAGAAACTCTCAAGGGAAAAAAAACTAAAGCCTAACATTATCCTAACGAGCTGATCCATTCATTGAAAGAATTGACATGCTTCTTCTTCAGTCTATGCACTAGCAACCTCAGTTCTTGTAAGAAGATTGCTTTCCATGTATTGATGTCTGCATGTTGATCCTTGAAAATTTTGTTGTTTCTGACTATCCAAATGCCTCATGCTGACAAAATTATTGCTTCCATAGCAAAAGGCAGATTCATCTTTAATCTCATATCCTCAAAAGCTTCAAGAATAGATAAATTTCTATCTCTTTGTGGGCATATGAAATCCCAGCATTTCTTTGCAAAAGAGCAGGCCCAGAATAAGTGCACTAAAGTTTCCTCCTCATTGCAACTTTCAATGACACACTGATATGATTGTATTACAAAGTTCTTCCTTCTCAATAGGTTTCTTGTGTTTAGTCTGTCATGTAGGAGCAGCCAGAAGAAGAATTTATGTTTTGCTTGGCATGAGGATTTCCATAATATGGAGAAAATCTTGGGAGCTGGAGAAAATCCAATCATAGCTTTGTATGCTTTCTGGGAAGAGAATTCTGAATTTCCCCAAATGTAAGACCAACTATCTGGATTTCCTTCCTGTACCATTGCAAGAGCATTCTGACAGACTATTTCAAGGTTCTGAAATTCTCCAAAGGCTTGTTGTGAGAGAGGTAAGTGAAAAAGATCCTCAAGATATTCAGTGTGTATCACTCTTTCAACAGTCCAATCAGTATGTTTGGCATAAGTCACTAGATGTGGGAACTTTTGGTGCATGCAATTGTCTCCCCATAGGTCTGTCCAGAAATTAGCAGTTTTACCATTTCCAATATTACATCTAGCCATAGCCTTGTAAATGTCCAACATTTTAGTATGTGCCCTCCACCAGAAAGATGCTCCCATGTTATTTGTGGGCAAATTGCCACCCGAGTAGTAAGACTCCCTGACCAGGTGTACCCAAGGAATGTCATGATTATTAAAAAATTTATGTAGATTCTTCAGCATAAGAGCCTTATTTTGAACTTCCTAATTCAATACTCCCAAACCACCTTGTTCCTTAGGTCGGCAGATTTTCTTCCATGCAACAAGAGCAGAGCCATTTGCCTGAACATCATTATTTTTCTTTCTCCACAGACAGTGCCTCATATATTTAACAACTTGCTCCTTTATGGCCACTGGAACATCAAAGCAACACATGAAGAAAACTGGCATGGAAGCTAGAACAGATTTAACCAATTGTAACTTCCCTCCATAGTTTAAAAAATCAGCCATCCCTCCTAATCTTGCTTGTGTTCTTTGGACAATGGGGAGGAAATGCTCCATGGAAGGTTTTATAATACTGAGGGGCAGTCCCAGATAAGTAAAAGGCAGAGACCCCCTCTTACATTGCATAGTTTCAGAAAAGTGAATAAGCCTTTCTTCACTTAGATTAATGGGTATCATGTTGGATTTTTTATAATTCACTTTCAGACCAGTGGAGTCAGCAAAAGTTTGTAACAGAGCTTTGAGACATACCAAGTTTGCAGCATTTGCTTTCATGATTATCAGAGTATCATCTGCATATTGAACAATTGGAAAATCTGGGCAGGCATTTGATGGTATAGGTCTTTCTATAATGCCTTGATTCATTGCTGAATTAATCACTGATTGAAGTAAATCTGCTGCAAGCACAAAAAGAAGTGGAGAAAGAGGATCTCCTTGTCTAACCCCTCTTTTGCAATAGAATCTCTTGCCTGGTGTACCATTGAGGAGGACTGCAGATGTTCCAGTACTGAGAATTAAGTGAATCCATTTAATCCATTTTTCACCAAACCCTCTTGCTCTCAAAATTTCCAAGATAGTGCTATGTTCAATCTTATCAAAAGCTTTTTCAAAATCCAGCTTGAGAATAACTATTTCTTATTTTGATTTATGACACTGAAAAATGAATTCAAAGGCCCACCCCAAACAATCCTGAATTGACCTCTGTTTTAGAAAACCATATTGGTTTTTGTGTACCAGCTGAAGAATAAATTTTTGCAATCTGTTTGCCAGAAGCTTGGTAATGATTTTGACCATAGTGTTGAGGAGAGAAATAGGCCTGAAATCACCTGGCCTTATAGGGGAGTCTATTTTTGGAATTAAAGTGATATAGGAAGAATTAATACTCTCCAGGTTGATATTGCCTTCATAAAAGCCCCTGATCACATCTTTAACATCACTGCCAATGATATTCCAACAATTCTTAAAAAATTCATTGTTAAAACCATCAGGTCCTGGAGATTTGTCATTAGGTAATTCCTTTATTATATCATCAATTTCTTTATCTGTGAAAGGAGACTCTAGTTGGGATCTTGTTTCTTCATCCATGCCATCTCCATAAAAATCATGTAGATTGAAATGCATGAAAGGATTGTCAGACTTTCCCATTCTTTCTTTGAAAGCTTTCCAAAGGATATCTGCTTTTCCATCATGATCTGCTATTTCAGCCAAATGTTCATTCATTAACACAGAGATGAAATTATGTCTATAATTTATTGTTGCTTTATTATGAAAGAATCTTGTATTAGCATCTCCAAGCTTTACCCATTTTATTTTCCCTCTTTGTTTCCAGTATGCCTTCTGATTCTGTAAAAGGGTAATGACATGATCTTTGAGAATATCTCTTAGGTTCCACTCTTCAAGAGAAAGAGTTCTCAATTCCTCAATATTATCTAGAAAAGTGATGACAGAGTTGACTTTTCCAATGAGTATCTTTAAGCATGGCAAATTATTTGCCCAAAGCTTTATGCTTTTCCTTAGATTCTTCAACTTGGCAGTAACTTTTTTTGCAGGGTCAGAATGCCCAACTGGGATATTCCAGCTTGCCTCCACTATATTTTTGAAGTCACTATGTGATACGTCTCCAACGTATCGATAATTTCTTGTGTTCCATGCCACATTATTGATGTTATCTACATGTTTTATGCACACTTTATGTCATATTCGTGCATTTTCTGGAACTAACCTATTAACAAGATGCCGAAGTGCCGGTTCCTGTTTTCTGCTGTTTTTGGTTTCAGAAATCCTAGTAACGAAATATTCTCGGAATCGGACGAAATCAACGCCAAAGTTCCTATTTTCATCGGAAGCATCCAGAACACCCGGGAAGGACCAGAGGGGGGCCACAGGGCCACCAAACCCTAGGCTGGCGCGGCCAGAGAGGGGGCCGCGCCGCCCTATGGTGTGGCCCCCCTGTCAGCCCTCCTGCGCCGCCTCTTCGCCTATATAAAGCCCCTGGATCAGAAAACCCGATACCAATTGACGAAACCCACAGAAACCTGCCAGCGCCGCCACCGTCGCGAAACTCAAATTCGGGGGACAGGATCTCTGTTCCGGCACGCTGCCGGAGCGGGGAAGTGCCCCCGGAAGGCTTCTCCATCGACACCGCTGCCATCTCCACCGCCATCTTCATCACCGCTGCTGCTCCCATGAGGAGGGAGTAGTTCTCCATCGAGGCTCGGGGCTGTACCGGTAGCTATGTGGTTCATCTCTCTCCTATGTAGTTCAATACAATAATCTCATGAGCTGCCTTACATGATTGAGATTCATATGATGATGCTTGTAATCTAGATGTCATTATGCTAGTCAAGTGAGTTTTACTTATGTGATCTCCGGAGACTCCTAGTCCCACGTGTGTAAAGGTGACAGTGTGTGCACCGTGTGGGTCTCTTAGGCTAGATTTCACAGAATACTTATTCACTGTTGAATGGCATAGTGAGGTGCTTATTTATATCTCTTTAAGATTGCAACATGTTTTGTATCACAATTTATCTATGTGCTACTCTAGTGATGTGTTATTAAAGTAGTTTTATTCCTCCTGCATGTGTGCAAAGGTGACGATGCGTGCACCGTGTTAGTACTTGGTTTGTGCTATGATCATGATCTCTTGTAGATTATGGAGTTAACTATTGCTATGATATATTGATGTGATCTATTCCTCCTACATATGCATGAAGGTGACAGTGTGCATGCTATGCTAGTACTTGGTTTAGTAGCGTTGATCTATCTTACACTAAAGGTTACTTAAACATGAGCATTATTGTGGAGCTTGTTAACTCCGGCATTGAGGGTTCGTGTAATCCTACGCAATGTGTTCATCATCCAACAAAAGTGTAGAGTATGCATTTATCTATTCTGTTATGTGATCAATGTTGAGAGTGTCCACTAGTGAAAGTGTAATCCCTAGGCCTTGTTCCTAAATACTGCTGAGTTACTACCGCTTGTTTACTACTCGCTGCGTTACTACTGCTGAGTTACTACTGCTTGTTACTTGTTTTATTGCGTTACTACTGCTGCAATACCACCACCATCAACTACACGCCAAGCACTTTTCTCGGCACCGTTGCTACTGCTCATACTTATTTATACCACCTGTATTTCACTATCTCTTCGCCGAACTAGTGCACCTATTTGGTGTGTTGGGGACACAAGAGACTTCTTGCTTTGTGGTTGCAGGGTTGCATGAGAGGGATATCTTTGACCTCTTCCTCCCTGAGTTCGATAAACCTTGGGTATCCACTTAAGGGAAACTTGCTGCTGTTCTACAAACCTCTGCTCTTGGAGGCCCAACACTGTCTACAAGAATAGAAGCTCCCATAGACATCAAGCACTTTTCTGGCGCCGTTGCCGGGGAGGAAAGGTAAAAAGGCTCTCATACTACGGTCTCAAGTAAAGTATTTTTCTGGCGCCGTCGTGTGTGTGCTCGAAGCTATTTCCTTTAGATCCTGCAATTGCATCTTGTTGTTTCTTGTTTACACTAGTTTGGCATAATGTACAAGAGTGAGCTTCTTATTCTATTTCCTGATTTAAAACATGGATTGTTTGATGCGAAAATTAAAAAACCTATGAAATCTTCTTTGCATGCTCGGTAGTAATATTAGTATGAACGCTTTGAACACCATTGTTGACAATGATATAGAAAGTTCTAAGCTTGGGGAAGCTGGTTTGCATGATATTTTTAGTCCCCCAAGCATTGAGGAGAAAATTTTCTTTGATGATACTTTGCCTCCTATTTCTGATGATGATAATGATAATGGTCTTTTGGTGCCACTTACTGCTGAGAGTAAATTTTGTTGTGATTATACTATGCCTCCTACACTTGATGAGAATAATAATGATAGCTACTTTGTTGAAATTGCTCCCACTACAACTAATAAAACTGATTATGCTTATGTTGGGAGTAGTAATAATTTTGTGCATGAGACTCATAATAAGAATGTTTCATTTGATAGTTATATTGTTGAGTTTGCTCATGTTGCTACTGAAAGTTATTATGAGAGAGGAAAATATGTTTGTAGAAATTTTCATGTTACTAAAACACCTCTCTATGAGCTGAAATTTTTGATGCTACACTTGTTTTATCTTCCTATGCTTGTTACTTTGCTCTTCATGAACTTGTTTATTTACAATATTCCTTTGCATAGGAAGCATGTTAGACTTAAATATGTTTTGAATTTGCCTCTTGATGCTCTCTTTTGCTTCAAATACTATTTCTTGCGAGTGCATCATTAAAACTGCTGAGCCCATCTTAACGGCTATAAAGAAAAGAACTTCTTGGGAGATAACCCATGTGTTATTTTGCTACAGTACTTTGTTTTATATTTGTGTCTTGGAAGTTGTTTACTACTGTAGCAACCTCTCCTTATCTTGTTTTGTGTTTTGTTGTGCCAAGTAAAGTCTTTGATAGAAAAGTAAGTACTAGATTTGGATTACTGCGCAGTTCCAGATTTCTTTGCTGTCACGAATCTGAGCCCACTGCCCAGCAGGAAGCTCAGAAAATTATGCCAATTTACGTGCACGATCCTCAGATATGTACGCAACTTTCATTCAATTTGAGCATTTTCATTTGAGCAAGTCTGGTGGCCTAATAAAATCCATCTTTACGGATTGTTCTGTTTTGACAGATTCTGCCTTTTATTTCGCATTGCCTCTTTTGCTATGTTGGATGAATTTCTTTGATCCATTAATGTCCAGTAGCTTTATGCAATGTCCAGAAGTGTTAAGAATGATTGTGTCACCTCTGAACATGTTAATTTTTATTGTCCACTAACCCTCTAATGAGTTGTTTCGAGTTTGGTGTGGAGGAAGTTTTCAAGGGTCAAGAGAGGAGGATGATATACTATGATCAAGGAGAGTGAAAGCTCTAAGCTTGGGGATGCACCCGGTGGTTCACCCCTGCATATATCAAGAAGACTCAAGCGTCTAAGCTTGGGGATGCCCAAGGCATCCCCTTCTTCATCGACAACATTATCGGGTTCCTCCCCGAAACTATATTTTTATTCCATCACATCTTATGTGCTTTTTCTTGGAGCGTCTGTTTGTTTGCTTTTGTTTTTGTTTGTGTTTGAATAAATTGGATTACATCATGCTTGTGTGGGAGAGAGACACGCTCCTCTGGTTCGTATGAACACATGTGTTCTTAGCTCATAATATTCATGGCGAAGTTTCCTCTTTGTTAAATTGTTATATGGTTGGAATTGGAAAATGATACATGTAGTAATTGATATAATGTCTTGGGTAATGTGATACTTGGCAATTGTTGTGCTCATGTTTAAGCTCTTGCATCATATACTTTGCACCTATTAGTGAAGAATACATAGAGCATGCTAAAATTTGGTTTGCATAATTGGTCTCTCTAAGGTCTAGATAATTTCTAGTAAGGTGTTTGAACAACAAGGAAGACAATGTATAGTTTTATAATGCTTGTAATATGTCTTTTATGTGAGTTTTGCTGTACTAGTTCATACTTGTGTTTGTTTCAAACAACCTTGCTAGCCTAAACCTTGTATCGAGAGGGAATACTTCTCATGCATCCAAATCCTTGAGCCAAACAACACTATGCCATTTGTGTCCACCATACCTACCTACTACATGGTATTTCCTGCCATTCCAAAGTAAATTGCTTGAGTGCTACCTTTAAACAATTCAAAATTTATTACCTCTTATTTGTGTCAATGTTTTATAGCTCATGAGGAAGTATGTGGTGTTTATCTTCCAATCTTGTTGGGCAACTTTCACCAATGGACTAGTGGCTTCATCCGCTTATCCAATAATTTTGCAAAAAGAGCTGGCAATGGGATTCCCAGTCCCAAATTAATTAACAAAAATAGACACTCCTCCATGGTATGTGATTGTTGGACGGCACCCGAAGGATTCGGTTAGCCATGGCTTGTGTAAGCAAAGGTTGGGAGGAGTGTCATCATAATAAAACTAAAATAAAAAGGCACTCCTTCATGGTATGAGATCGTTGGCGTGCACCCGAGGATTCGGTTAGCCATGGTTTGTGAAAGAAAGGTTGGAAGGAGTGCCACCCAAAATAAAATAAAATGGGAGCCGCTCTTTGAAGGTTTGTCTGGCAAGGGGGTTAGAGTACCCGCTACCATTCGTTGACAACAACAAACACCTCTCAAAACTTTACTTTTATGCTCTCTTTATGTTTTCAAAATCAAAGCTCTAGCACAAATATAGCAATCGATGCTTTCCTCTTTGAAGGACCATTCTTTTACTTTTATTGTTGAGTCAGTTCACCTACTTCTCTCCACCTCAAGAAGCAAACACTTGTGTGAACTGTGCATTGATTCTTACATATTTGCATATTGCATTTGTTATACTGCTTTGCATTGACAACTATCCATGAGATATACATGTTACAAGTTGAAAGCAACCGCTGAAACTTAATCTTCTTTTGTGTTGCTTCAATGCCTCTACTTTGAATTATTGCTTTATGAGTTAACTCTTATGCAAGACTTATTGATGCTTGTCTTGAAGTGCTATTCATGAAAAGTCTTTGCTTTATGATTCAGTTGTTTACTCATGTCATTACCATTGTCTTGGATTGCTGCATTCATTACATATGCTTACAATAGTATGATCAAGTTTATGATGGCATGTCACTCCGGAAATTATCTTTGTTATCGTTTTACCTGCTCGGGACGAGCGTAACTAAGCTTAGGGATGCTGATACGTCTCCAACGTATCGATAATTTCTTGTGTTCCATGCCACATTATTGATGTTATCTACATGTTTTATGCACACTTTATGTCATATTCGTGCATTTTCCGGAACTAACCTATTAACAAGATGCCGAAGTGCCGGTTCCTCGTTTTCTGCTGTTTTTGGTTTCAGAAATCCTAGTAACGAAATATTCTCGGAATCGGACGAAATCAACGCCAAAGTTCCTATTTTCATCGGAAGCATCCGGAACACCCGGGAAGGACCGGAGGGGGCCACAGGGCCACCAAACCCTAGGCCGGCGCGGCCGAGAGGGGCCGCGCCGCCTATGGTGTGGCCCCCTGTCAGCCCTCTCCGCGCCGCCTCTTCGCCTATATAAAGCCCCCGGATCGGAAAACCCGATACCAATTGACGAAACCCACAGAAACCTGCCAGCGCCGCCACCGTCGCGAAACTCAAATTCGGGGGACAGGATCTCTGTTCCGGCACGCTGCCGGAGCGGGGAAGTGCCCCCGGAAGGCTTCTCCATCGACACCGCTGCCATCTCCACCGCCATCTTCATCACCGCTGCTGCTCCCATGAGGAGGGAGTAGTTCTCCATCGAGGCTCGGGGCTGTACCGGTAGCTATGTGGTTCATCTCTCTCCTATGTAGTTCAATACAATAATCTCATGAGCTGCCTTACATGATTGAGATTCATATGATGATGCTTGTAATCTAGATGTCATTATGCTAGTCAAGTGAGTTTTACTTATGTGATCTCCGGAGACTCCTAGTCCCACGTGTGTAAAGGTGACAGTGTGTGCACCGTGTGGGTCTCTTAGGCTAGATTTCACAGAATACTTATTCACTGTTGAATGGCATAGTGAGGTGCTTATTTATATCTCTTTAAGATTGCAACATGTTTTGTATCACAATTTATCTATGTGCTACTCTAGTGATGTGTTATTAAAGTAGTTTTATTCCTCCTGCATGTGTGCAAAGGTGACGAGTGCGTGCACCGTGTTAGTACTTGGTTTGTGCTATGATCATGATCTCTTGTAGATTATGGAGTTAACTATTGCTATGATATATTGATGTGATCTATTCCTCCTACATATGCATGAAGGTGACAGGTGTGCATGCTATGCTAGTACTTGGTTTAGTAGCGTTGATCTATCTTACACTAAAGGTTACTTAAACATGAGCATTATTGTGGAGCTTGTTAACTCCGGCATTGAGGGTTCGTGTAATCCTACGCAATGTGTTCATCATCCAACAAAAGTGTAGAGTATGCATTTATCTATTCTGTTATGTGATCAATGTTGAGAGTGTCCACTAGTGAAAGTGTAATCCCTAGGCCTTGTTCCTAAATACTGCTGAGTTACTACTGCTTGTTTACTACTCGCTGCGTTACTACTGCTGAGTTACTACTGCTTATTACTTGTTTTACTTGCGTTACTACTCGCTGCAATACCACCACCATCAACTACACGCCAAGCACTTTTCCGGCACCGTTGCTACTGCTCATACTTATTTATACCACCTGTATTTCACTATCTCTTCGCCGAACTAGTGCACCTATTTGGTGTGTTGGGGACACAAGAGACTTCTTGCTTTGTGGTTGCGGGGTTGCATGAGAGGGATATCTTTGACCTCTTCCTCCCTGAGTTCGATAAACCTTGGGTATCCACTTAAGGGAAACTTGCTGCTGTTCTACAAACCTCTGCTCTTGGAGGCCCAACACTGTCTACAAGAATAGAAGCTCCCGTAGACATCACTATGCTGCAGCCAATAATTCTCAAATCTGAACACATTTGCCTTTGGGATATTTGTACCAATGGAAACAACACAGGGGACATGATCAGAAGTTGGTTTAACTATGGGAAAAACCATAGATGAAGGGTAACTGATGGTCTAGGAGGAAGAAGTAAAGAACCAGTCTAATCTTTCAAGCAGAGGAGATTGTTGCATATTGCTCCAAGTGTATTTTCTTCCTTTAAGAGGTAATTCCACCAACCCCAGGTTACTGATTGCTTCATTAAAAAGGAGCATCCCATTTATGTCTCCTCCTGTTTTGTTCCTATCTGATGGCTTCCTGATGAAATTAAAATCCCCCATAATTAACCAATCCATATCATCAGGCATGTCAACATTTGCAAACCAATCAATGAAATCAGCTTTTCTTTCTGCTTGACTTGGGCCATACACATTTGTTAAGATCCAAGTATTGTTTGAGAGGTTACTAGTGAACTGAACAGAAATGGAGAATTCATTCTGAAAGGCCAGAGTGCCATTAAACAGAGCACTACACCATATGATTATAATCCCACCAGAAGCTCCTATGGAAGGTAGAAATTCAAATTTATCAAATCTTTTTGGACAGAATTTTCTTATATAATCCATAGCAAAAGTTTCCCTTTTTGTTTCTTGAAGGCAAATGATGTCACAATTTGATTCCTCAATTTTACTAGCAAGAGCAACCCATTTCTTTTCAGAATTAATACCCCTCAAATTCCAGTTTAGAATTTTCCATATTCTGTTGTGATCCATGGGAAACTATGGAGGTTTTTGTGTACATGCTGGCCAAGAGTGGGGCCCCTGTAAGATATTGCACCACCAATCATGAAAATAACAGAACTCCAGAACAAGCACAAGACACAGCATATAGTAGAAGGTATGGCATAAGACTGAGTGCAACAAGATCTCCACAAAAGCAACAAGGTCAAGTACTGGTACATCACACAGATATTACAGATACTCATAAGATAAGCTCTTCCTGCCACAAAAGCATATCTGTTGTCTAACATTGGGACACTCTATTTGTGGGGCCTTTTTTTGGCCTGGGATGCCACCCCATCAGTGACATTGGCACCTCTTTCATTGTTGCTCCCACTGGAGCTTGCTTGAGCTTTCCCCTTAGCTGATTTGGGGCCTGGAGCAGAAGAGTCTGTTGCTGCTCCTGGAGCTTTCCTCTTAACTTCCAGTTTATTCTTCCTTAGCAGTTTCTTTTCCAGGCCATCTTCCTGAACCTTACAGAAAGAAGAAGCCAAATTTTTCACCACTTTGGTATTAATTAAAGGAGGAGCAGCATTACAGGTCAAGCAATTTTTGTCAACACAATTATCATGATTTCTGAATCCATCATTTAAAAGAACCAATCTGGGGCTCCTCCTTACCTCTGTTTCAACCAGGGGGACCCCTCCATCCCTCCTCTTTCTTCTTGGAGAAATAGAAACAGCTCCAGCAATCATCAAGTTATGCTCAGGGCTCTCCTGACTCCCCTTAGCTTCTACCAACTTGCACACAGGAGCCTGAGTGGCAACACATTTATCAGGAATCACAAAAGAAATGGTGTGCTCATAATCAATAGACTCCTTGATAATATTCCATAACTGAGAAGATAAGAAACCCTTGGCCCAATCAAATTTATCAGGAGTCATGAGCATTAGAGTGACAAAATTAAACCAACTTACAGGTATTTCACAGAGAGAGGCACTTGCAGAGGAGTTGTGCAAGTTAGGAGCAAAATAGGCCTCCCAAATTTTCATTCCTTGCTTGGAGAATCACTTTGTGAGATCATGCTCATCTGGAATAGAGAAGAAAGTTGTTTCCACTCTTCCAATGATGAGGTGAGCTTCCTGAGGTGGCACCATATTAACATCCTCTAGAAGTTGGAAGTTATTCTCATCAGGGATATTCTCTGCATTTGCTTGTTGTATCATCCCATTGTCATTGTCATCATCAGAGTCTGCTTCCTCTTCCTCTATGTAAGCCAGAGCAATATTCTGAAGTCCTTCCCCCATTTGATGGAAAGGAATCAACCCTACTGGAGCACCAGCATGAATCACCAACTGCTGATTTGCAGCACTAGCTGAAGAATTTGAGCTGCCAGAGGAGTAGGTAATATCACTGCTTGAGTCAGCCAGAGGTGGGTTGTCAAGGTTCATCTCTTCTGCCTGAATAGCATCCAAAAGTCCTTGGAAAGCAGCATTTGGAGCAAGATCCACCTCCATAAGGTTATCATTTTCTTCCTGAGGATTATTTCCCATTGCCCAATGACCCCAACCATCATCTTCCCCTGCATCTTCCTCATTATCTTGAACTGGTGCTGGCAAGAAGGGAGCAGCAGGAGGAACCAAAGCATCTGGCAAAGGGTGTGGGTCCACTCCATCATCAGGAAGTGGGTCCTCATCTGGTGGGCCCCCTCCAAGCAAATTATGCTGCAGCACCTCCACAGAAAAGGTCCAGGACTCTGCTTCAGGTCTATTACCTTCAGTGAACCTTATGCTTTTTGGAATTTCAGCCAGGTCAGTCACTCTAACTTTTGCTACCACTCTTCCCTTTTTATTAGGATCCCTTTCCCATAGAAGCAGAGTACCAATATCATGAAAACAAGCATTTAAGTCCTCTGTATTCATGTGATCTAAAGGTGGCCCAACAATGAGCACCCATGCATCTCTATTAAAATTTGCAGACACGCCGTTAATTCCCTCATCATGCTTACGAAAAGAAATATCAACATCACCAAAGGGGTTAGGACTGGTATGAATCAACTCTGTCCTCGTCACTGACATTTGTGAACTGAACATAGGCTGCACCAAAGGGACACTCCTGGATACTCTGAAAGCCAACCTCGGCCACCTCATTCAAAAACTCCTCAAGCACATTTCTGACGTTAGGAAAATGTACCTGACCTTGGGGGAAGGGGTTAATGGTAGCGATAGCATACTGTTCATGCGTCCTCGGCTTCCTTGCAACGACGACCCGCTTCACCCCAATCCCGCCTTCAATGTGTTGAATCTCGAAAGCATGCGGCACAAACGGACGAGGGTCGATGGGGATATTGGCCATTGCCGCCGGCGATGATACCGGCGACCTCGGCGCAGAATCTGTCAGAGGGTTTTTACAGGGGAGAGAGAGTGGAGGAGAAGCCGAGGAGACCAGGTGAGAGATTTTTTCTGTGTCCTGAGACTGGAAAAAGGTGAAGTCACCAAAATGGGAAGCTAGCTGAGTTTGGGGCGCGGGCCCGTGGGCCTTGAACCAGAAAAGTTAGGACTCATCGGGCCAGGCCAAAGAAGGAAAGCTGGGGAAAATAAAAGAGGAAAGGAAGCCCGGCAATTTGGCGCCCACATTTAAATTTGTCGGTTGCCGATCAAACCTTTGACTTGGCGGTGGAATCTCATTAAACTGACCATAATTCCCCTTGATTACCTCATTAAGCTGTCGGGGCATTTGTACCGTTGACGTATCCGTTGCATGCGCTAATCTCTCGAAGGCCGACACTCTGGGATTAAAATCCGCCACCTTTTGAGCATAAGATAGTCTTGAGAAAACTGATGTTTTATTCTGAAATTTTGACTTGACTTCAGTCCATTCCTTTCTCTGTTCCATATAAAATTTTCTTTCTTCAGCAATCCAATTAGGCCCACCTTGACCCCAAATATGGAAAAAAACCTTGAAGGAAGACTGTGATTGTGAACCCAAATTGTATATCTGAAAACCAACAGAGCTTGATGAAACTGAAAACCTGAAGGTTCGGTCCCGAAGAAATTTAACATTATATAATGCAGCAAAACCACCAAAGCAAGCTTGAAGCGCAATGGCCACAGTGTGAATATCCAATCTGAAGCATGCACGACCAAAAGAGCAGACCATGAAGAAAGGCTTCCTGGCAGAGAATTTATCCATATTCACTTTTTGTCCGAACTTCTTTAAGCAATCTAGAGCAAAACCTTGACCTTGTTTGAAATCCACACTCTTGAAAACATCACCTTGAGGTACAGAAAAATCCTCTTGGCTTCGAGGAGAATTAACCACAGCCTCCACAAAAGATCTAGGTACAGACGATGTTCTATCCACTTGCAAGGCTAGCTGTATAGAATCCGAGACAACACGCTCTCCCACTAAGACAGAACACATTAAGAATTTAAGATCCAAGATTTGTCCAGACTGAACTGATTCATTGAGGAGCAAGAACCTAGCATCCAGAACTTGTTCTTTAGAGTCCAACAGAACAAGCCTTTTGGCATGAGGTTTGAGTAAAAGGAAGGCAGATCTAGTGAAAAATGGCTTAGAATCTTTGGCATCGGATGAAGAAACCAAATCTGCATATGTAACTCTCCATCTAACAGGAGGTGCTTCAGGGAACGAGGAGAAACCAGGTGGTGAAAGCAAACAAGCCTCAACAACTGCAACATGGGACTCAAATCTGACTGTAGATCCGGTATAGAAAACTTCCCCAGGACTGAGATGTTTACCAACTAAAGGAGCATCCTTAAGATTCACCAAAACTAACCAATTCCTCGGCCAAAGCAGGAGAAAACCAGGGGAAGACTTGCTCTTACCAGAAACCAGGAGAACTTCAAAGGTAACCTTCCAACGGCCAAGAGGAGAGGGAGCCATATGGTATCACCTTGAAGAGGAGGAGACGCCGGTTGAGATGTTTGGATAGGAAGGAGAGGATCACCAGTGATCAGGGAGATCGCCGGCGATGAGGGTGGCTAGGGCTTGGGGGCGAGAGGGGGACGTGGGAGAGCCATCGTTATGTCGCGACCGTCGATGCAAAGGGATAAATTAAATCTTTATTTTTACATAAACAAACTTATATGTGAGGCATAGGACTTTCCTTGTTTTTGCGAGGCATAGGATTC
>NC_061508.1:135042961-135059006 GCF_022539505.1 Lolium rigidum
CTATATAGTCATGAAAACCCTATCACGGAGAGCCACGATACGAGAAAAGTCACGTGATGCCGCCACCGCCAATCCCATCTCGGGGGATTCGGAGATCGCCTCCGGCACCCCTGCCGGAGAGGGGAATCATCACGGAGGGCTCTACATCACCATGCACGCCTCCGGACTGATGCGTGAGTAGTTCATCCTTGGACTATGGGTCCATAGCGATAGCTAGATGGTTGTCTTCTCCTCTTGTGCTATCATGTTTAGATCTTGTGAGCTGCCTATCATGATCAAGATCATCTATTTGTAATGCTACATGTTGTGTTTGTTGGGATCCGATGAATATTGAATACTATGTCAAGTTGATTATCAATCTATCATATATGTGTTGTTTATGTTCTTGCATGCTCTCCGTTGCTAGTAGAGAATCCGGCCAAGTTGATACTTGTGACTCCAAGAGGAGTATTTATGCTCGATAGTGGGTTCATGCCTCCATTGAATCTGGGACAGTGACAGAAAGTTCTAAGGTTGTGGATGTGTTGTTGCCACTAGGGATAAAACATCGATGCTTTGTCTAAGGATATTTGTGTTGATTACATTACGCGCAGTACTTAATGCAATTGTCTGTTGTTTGCAACTTAATACTGGAAGGGGTGCGGATGCTAACCCGAAGGTGGACTTTTTAGGCATAGATGCATGCTGGATAGCGGTCTATGTTCTTTGTCGTAATGCCCTAATTAAATCTCATAGTAGTCATCATGATATATGTATGTGCATCTCTATTTTTCAATTGCCCAACTGTAATTTGTTCACCCAACATGCTATTTATCTTATTGGAGAGACACCACTAGTGAACTGTGGATCCCGGTCCATTCTTTTACATCTGAAATACAATCTACTGCAATCTATGTTCTCTGTTGTTCATCGCAAACAAACATCATTCTCTACACCATATGTTTAATCCTTTGTTTTCAGCAAGCCGGTGAGATTGACAACCTCACTGTTAAGTTGGGGCAAAGTATTGTGATTGTGTTGTGCAGGTTCCACGTTGGCGCTGGAATCCCTGGTGTTGCGCCGCACTACACTCCTTCACCAACAACCTTCACATGGCCTTCATCTCCTACTGGTTCGATAACCTTGGTTTCTTACTGAGGGAAACTTGTCTGTTGTACGCATCACACCTTCCTCTTGGGGTTCCCAACGGACGTGTGCTTCACGTGCCATCAAGCATTTTTCTCAGCGCCGTTGTCGGGGAGATCAAGACACGCTGCAAAGGGAGTCTCTCACATCCAATCTCTTTACTTTGTTTATTGTCTTGCTTTACTTTACTTTATTTTCTATTTTGTTTGCTTCTTATATCAAAAACACAAAAAATTAGTTACTTGCTTTACTTTACTTTATTTTCCGTCTTGTTTGCCTTCCTATATCAAAAACACAAAAAATTAGTTACTTGCATTTAATTTGTTATCATGTCTAGTCCTGTACTTGTTACTCTGTCACATGAGGAAGTGGTCTTTACTTTTAAACAAGGGGATGAGGAGAGTTTTAAGGAAGCTTGGTCTAGAATTTTTAATTCTTATGGTAAACTGAACCTAAAATGACTCTAAGCCTGCTTCTTAGTAACTTTATTTTGAGCTTATTCTTCGCTATAGATATGCCTTGGATGCTGTAGTGGGAGGAGATTTCCTTCATTGCGATGGGGATCAAGCTTTTAATGCCATAAAAAATTGGTTGCATCAACTAGCTCAGCTAATAATTTTGATTCATCTCTTGTTAGTATTTATAATAGATTAAATACTCTTGAGACAAATATATCTTGCTTAAAAGAAGGGTATAGACGGATTTGTGAGCATTTTGATTATGTTCCAGTAAACTCTGAACCTTCAATGTGGGACCCTACTATTAAAGTTGTTATTGATGGTAAAAAAAATTATGCCCGTTGTGATATTATGACTGAATTTTGCCTTATGCCTAAAAGTATTTATGAATCTTTGACACTCTGGGGACTTACTGAAGGTGGAGAAGGAATAACTCTTACTGATAACTCTGTTATAATTCCTAAAGGAATAGCTGAAGGAGTGTTCATAACCCTTCTTGGTAGAACGGTATCCACTGATTATCTCGTTATTGAATGTGTAGGGACAGGACAAATCACACTTGGAAGATCCCTACTGAAACTCTTGGGAGTAACCATAGATGTGGGGAAAGGCACTCTAAATTTTACCTCTACACCCAGATGCGGTCATATATTCCCTAAACCAAAGAGTAAGAATAAGAGTAAGAAGGGTAGACGCAAAGCCCCTGGTAATAATGTTAATGCTTCTTCTCTTGATAATACTTGATTTGCACTTTCGCGCCTAGCCGAAAGGCGTTAAAGAAAAGCACTTCTTGGGAGATAACCCATGTATGTTTTTATTACTGTTTTGTTGTGTCTTGGAAGTTGTTACTACGAGTAGCAACCTCTCCTTATCATATTGTTGTGCTAAGTAAAGTCTTTGATAGTAAAGTTGATACTAGATTTGGATTCTCGCAGTAAACAGATTTTTACCTGTCACGAATTTGAGT
The DNA here is from genome assembly GCF_022539505.1 of Lolium rigidum. NCBI lineage: Eukaryota > Viridiplantae > Streptophyta > Magnoliopsida > Poales > Poaceae > Lolium > Lolium rigidum. The sequence continues at coordinate 135,045,512 of NC_061508.1, forward strand.
AGATCTCTCTGTAGAAGAATCAAAAAATTCTGCGAAAATTCATGCGTGATCCTCAGATATGTACACAACTTTCATTAGTTTTGAGCTTTTTCATTTGAGCCTGTTAAGTGCCTCTAAAAAATTCGTCTTTACGGACTATTCTGTTTTGACAGATTCTGCCTTTTATTTTGCATTGCCTCTTTTACTGTGTTAAGTGGATTTCTTTGTTCCATTAACTTTCAGTAGCCTTGGGTAATGTCCAGAAGTGTTAAGAATGATTATGTCCCCTCTGAACATGTGAATTTTTAATTATGCACTAACCCTCTAATGAGTTTGTTTTGAGTTTGGTGTGGAGGAAGTTTTCAATGGTCAAGAGAGGAGAATGATATACTATGATCAAGAAGAGTGAAAAGTCTAAGCTTTGGGATGCCCCGTGGTTCATCCCTGCATATTTCAAGAAGACTCAAGCATCTAAGCTTGGGGATGCCCAATGCATCCCCTTCTTCATCGATAACTTATCAGGTCACCTCTAGTGAAACTATATTTTTATTCCGTCACATCTTATGTGCTTTACTTGGAGCGTATGTTTGTTTTTGTTTTTGTTTTTGTTTGAATAAAATCGGATCCTATCATTCCTTGTGTTGGAGAAAGACACGCTCCGCTTTTTCATATGAACACTGGTGTTCTTAGCTCTATCTTTAATGTTCATGGCGGAGTTGAAAACCGCTTCGTTGATTGCTATTTGGTTGGAAACAGTAAAATGCTTCATGTGGGAAATGGTATATATATTGAATAATTTGATATTTGGCAATTGTTTTGAGCTCTCATACATCATGTTTAAGCTCTTGCATCATGTAGTTTAAACCTATTAGTGGAGAACTACTGTAGAGCTTGTTGAAATTTGGATTGCATGATTGATCTCTCTAAGGTCTAGATATTTTCTGTTAAAAGTGTTTGAGCAACAAGGAGACAAGTGTAGAGTCTTATAATGCTTGCAATATGTTCTTATGTAAGTTTTGTCTGTATCGGTTCATACTTGTGTTTGCTTCAAACAACCTTGCTAGCCAAAGCCTTGTACTGAGAGGAAATGCTTCTCGTGCATCCAAAAACCTTGAGCCAAAACCCAAGCCATTTGTGTCCACCATAACTACCTACTATGTGGTATTTCTCTACCATTCCAAAATTGCTTGTGTGCTACCTTTAAAATTTCATTCCTTGTCTTTGCAATACATAGCTCATGGGAAAATAGCTTAAAAACTATTGTGGTATTGAATATGTTGCTTAAGTATCTTATTTCTTATAAGTTGCTTGTTGAGCGGTAACCATGTTTCTGGGGACGCCATCAACTCTTTACACCTTTGTTGGATATCATGTGAGTTGCTATGCATGTTCGTCTTGTCTGAAGTAAGGGTGATTTATCATGATTAAATGGTTTGAGTATGCATATTGTTAGAGAAGAACATTGGGCCGCCAACCAAAGCCATGTATCATGGTGGAAGTTTCGATTGGACATTAATCCTCAATCTCTTATGAGAATATTATTCGTTGTTGAATGCTTAAGCATTAAAGAGGAGTCCATTATCTCGTTTTCTATGTTGTCCCGTATGGATGTCCTCAAGTTGAGATCTATCAAAGCCGAGAAATCAAATGCGATCTATCTCCTTGGACCTTTGTACAGGCGGCATAGAGGTACCCCTTTGTGACACTTGGTTGAAACATATGTAATGCAATGATAATCCATGGAAATCCGAGCTAATTAGGACAAGGTGCGAGCACTATTGGTATTCGATGCATGAGGCTTGCAACTTATAAGAGGTTTTATGCATAACACATATGAACTATTACTATCGTTGACAAAATTGTTTCCATGTTTTCAAAATAAAAAGCTCTAGCACATGAGTAATCCATGCTTCCCTCTGCGAAGGGCCTTTCTTTTACTTTATGTTGAGTCAGTTTACCTACTTCTTTCTATCTTAGAAGAAAACACTTGTGTCAACTGTGTGCATTGATTCTTACATGTTTACTTATTGCACCTGTTATATTGCTTTATGTTGACAACTATCCATGAGATATACATGTTACAAGTTGAAAGCAATTGCTGAAACTTAATCATCCTTTGTGTTGCTTCAAAACCTTCTATTAAGAATCTATTGCTTGATGAGTTAACTCTTATGCAAGACTTATTGATACTTGTCTTGAAAGTACTATTCATGAAAAGTCTTTGCTATATGATTCAGTTGTTTAGTCATTATCTTTACTATTGCTTCGAATCACTTCATTCACTTCATATGCTTTACAATAGTATTGATCAAGATTATGATAGTAGCATGTCACTTCAGAAAGTATCCTTGTTATCGTTTACCTACTCGAGGGCGAGTAGGAACTAAGCTTGGGGATGCTTGATACGTCTCAAACGTATCTATAATTTCTTATGTTCCATGCTAGTTATATGACAATACTTACATGATTTATATACACTTTATATCATTTTGATGCATTTTCCAAGCACTAACCTATTAACAAGATGCCGAAGTGCCAGTTCCTGTTTTCTGCTGTTTTTGGTTTCAGAAATCCTACACAAGAAATATTCTCGGAATTGGACGAAACAAAAGCCCAGGGTCTTATTTTGCACGGAGCCTTCCAGAAGTCCGAAGAGGAGACGAAGAGGGGTGATACGTCTCCGACGTATCGATAATTTCTTATGTTCCATGCCACATTATTGATGATATCTACATGTTTTATGCATACTTTATGTCATTATCATGCTTTTTCTGGAACTAACCTATTGACGAGATGCCGAAGGGCCAGTTCCTGTTTTCTGCTGTTTTTGGTTCCAGAAATCCTAGTAAGGAAATATTCTCGGAATCGGACGAAATCAAGGCCCAGCATCCTATTTTTCCACGAAGCTTCCAGAACACCCGAGAGTAGCCAGAGGGGAGCCAGAGGCCCACCACACATGACCCTGGCGCGGCCAAGGGGGGGCCCGCGCCCCCCTATTGTGTCGTCGCCTCGTTGACCTTCCGACTCCGCCTCTTCGCCTATATAAAGGTCCCTGACCTAAAACATCGAGACGGAAAAGCCACGGTACGAGAAACCTTCCAGAGCCGCCGCCATCGCGAAGCCAAGATCTGGGGGACAGGAGTCTCTGTTCCGGCACGCCGCCGGGATGGGGAAGTGCCCCCGTAGGCTCCTCCATCGACACCACCGCCATCTTCATCAACGCTGTTGTCTCCCATGAGGAGGGAGTAGTTCTCCATCGAGGCTCGGGGCTGTACCGGTAGCTATGTGGTTAATCTCAATCCTATGTACTTCAATACAATAATCTCATGAGCTGCCTTACATGATTGAGATTCATATGATGATGCTTGTAATCTAGATGTCGTTATGCTAGTCAAGTGAATTTTACTTATGTGATCTCCGGAGACTCCTTGTCCCACGTGTGTAAAGGTGACAAGTGTGTGCACCGTGTGGGTCTCTTAGGCTATATTTCACGTAATACTTATTCACTCGTTATGAATGGCATAGTGAAGTGCTTATTTATATCCCTTTATGATTGCAATGTGTTTTGTATCACAATTTATCCATGTGCTACTCTAGTGATGTTATTAAAGTAGTTTATTCCTCCCGCACGGTGTAATGGTGACAAGTGTGTGCATCCGTGTTAGTACTTGGCGTAGGCTATGATTATGATCTCTTGTAGATTATGAAGTTAACTATTGCTATGATGGTATTGATGTGATCTATTCCTCCTACATAGTGTGAAGGTGACAGATGTGCATGCTATGTTAGTACTTGGTTTAGTTGTGTTGATCTGTCATGCACTCTAAGGTTATTTAAATATGAACATTGAATATTGTGGAGCTTGTTAGCTCCGGCATTGAGGGTTCGTGTAATCCTACACAGTTAGTGGTGTTCATCATCCAACAAGAGGGTGTAGAGTCTAGCATCTATCTATTTATTCTGTTATGTGATCAATGTTGAGAGTGTCCACTAGTGAAAGTATGATCCCTAGGCCTTGTTCCTAAATATCGCTATCGCTGCTTGTTTACTCGTTTTATCGCATCTTTACTTCCTGCAATATTACCACCATCAACCACACGCCAGCAAGCACTTTTCTGGCGCCGTTACCACTGCTCATATATATTCATACCACCTGTATTTCACTATCTCTTCGCCGAACTAGTGCACCTATTAGGTGTGTTGGGGACACAAGAGACTTCTTGCTTTGTGGTTGCAGGGTTGCATGAGAGGGATATCTTTGACCTCTTCCTCCCTGAGTTCAATAAACCTTGGGTGATCCACTTAAGGGAAACTTGATGCTGTTCTACAAACCTTTGCTCTTGGAGGCTCAACACTGTCTACAAGAATAGAAGCACCCATAAACATCAAGCTATTTTCTGGCGCCGTTGCCGGGGAGGAAAGGTAAACGGCACTCACACACCGGACCCCGGCAACTAAGAACTTTTCTGGCGCCGTTGCCGGGGAGGAAAGGTAAAAGGCACTCATACTCCGGTCCCAGGTAAAGTACTTTTCTCGCGCCGTTGTGTGTGTGCTCGAAGCTATTTCCTTTAGATCCTGCAATTGCATCTTTTTGTTTCTTGTTTACACTAGTTTGGCATAATGGACAACAATGAGCTTCTTATTCTATTTCCTGATTTAAGACATGGATGGTTTGATGCGAAAATTAAAAAACCTATGGAACATATTAGTATGAACGCTTTGAACACCATTGTTGCTAATGATATGGAAACTTCTAAGCTTGGGGAAGCTGGCTTTGATGAGCGTGATATTTTTAGTCCCCCAAGCATCGAGGAGAAAATTTACTTTGATGATACTTTGCCTCCTATTTATGATGATTATAATGATAGTAGTCTTTTAGTGCCGCCTGTTATGGAGGATAAATTTGATTATGATTACACTATGCCTCCTATATTTGATGATGAGAATAATAATGATAGCTACTTTGTTGAATTTGCTCCCACTATTACTAATAAAATTGATTATGCTTATGTTGGGAGTAGTAATAATTTTATGCATGAGACTCATGATAAGAATGCTTTATGTGATAGTTATATTGTTGAGTTTGCTCATGATGCTACTGGATATTATTATGAGAGAGGAAAATATGGTTGTAGAAATTTTCATGTTACTAAAACACCTCTCTATATGCTGAAATTTTTGAAGTTACACTTGTTTTATCTTTCTATGCTTGTTGCATCATGCTTCATGAATTTGTTTATTTACAAGACTCCTTTTCATAGGAAGCATGTTAGGCTTAAATGTGTTTTGAATTTGCCTCTTGATGCTCTCTTTTGCGTCAAATACTATCTCTTGCGAGTGCATCATTAAAACTGCTGAGCCCATCTTAATGGCTATAAAGAAAGAACTTCTTGGGAGATAACCCATGTGTTCATTTTGCTACAGTAACTTTGTTTTATATTTGAGTCTTGGAAGTTGTTTACTACTGTAGCAACCTCTCCTTATCTTAGTTTTGTGTTTTGTTGTGCCAAGTAAAGTCTTTGATAGTAAGGTTCATACTAGATTTGGATTACTGCGCAGTTTACAGATTTCTTTGTCTGTCACGAATCTGGGCCTAATTCTCTGTAGGTAACTCAGAAAAATATGCCAATTTACGTGAGTGATCCTCAGATATGTACGCAACTTTCATTAAATTTGGGCATTTTCATTTGAGCAAGTCTGGTGCCATTTTAAAATTCGTCTTTACGAACTGTTCTGTTTTGACAAGCATTCTGCCTTTTATTTCGCATTGCCTCTTTTGCTATGTTGGATGAATTTATTTGATCCATTAATGTCCATTAGCTTTATGCAATGTCCAGAAGTGTTAAGAATGATTATGTCACCTCTGAACATGTTAATTTTTATTGTGCACTAACCCTCTAATGAGTTGTTTCGAGTTTGGTGTGGAGGAAGTTTTCAAGGATCAAGAGAGGAGTATGATACAATATGATCAAGGAGAGTGAAAGCTCTAAGCTTGGGGATGCCCCGGTGGTTCACCCCTGCATATTTCAAGAAGACTCAAGCATCTAAGCTTGGGGATGCCCAAGGCATCCCCTTCTTCATCGACAACTTATCATGTTCCTTCTCTTGAAACTATATTTTTATTCGGCCACATCTTATGTACTTTACTTGGAGCGTCTGTGTGCTTTTATTTTTGTTTTTGTTTGAATAAATGCTTGTGTGGGAGAGAGACACGCTCTGCTGGTTCATATGAACACATGTGTTCTTAGCTTTTAATGTTCATGGCGAAGGTTGAAACTGCTTCGTTCATTGTTATATGGTTGGAAACGGAAAATGCTACATGTAGTAATTGGTAAAATGTCTTGGATAATGTGATACTTGGCAATTGTTGTGCTCATGTTTAAGCTCTTGCTTTATATACTTTGCACCTATTAATAAAGAAATACATAGAGCTTGCTAAAATTTGGTTTGCATAATTGGTCTCTCTAAAGTCTAAATAATTTCTAGTATTGAGTTTTGAACAACAAGGAAGACGGTGTAGAGTCTTATAATGTTTACAATATGTCTTTTATGTGAGTTCTGCTGCACCGGTTCATCCTTGTGTTTGTTTCAAATAACGTTGCTAGCCTAAACCTTGTATCGAGAGGGAATACTTCTCATGCATCCAAAATCCTTGAGCCAACCACTATGCCATTTGTGTCCACCATACCTACCTACTACATGGTATTTCTCCGCCATTCCAAAGTAAATTGCTTGAGTGCTACCTTTAAAATTCCATCATTCGCCTTTACAATATATAGCTCATGGGACAAAATAGCCTAAAAACTATTGTGTTATTGAATATGTACTTATGCACTTTATCTCTTATTAAGTTGCTTGTTGTGCGATAACCATGCTTCTGGGGACGCCATCAACTACTCTTTGTTGAATATCATGTGAGTTGCTATGCATGTCCGTCTTGTCTGAAGTAAGAGAGATCTACCACTTTATTGGTTAGAGCATGCATATTGTTAAAGAAGAACATTGGGCCGCTAACTAAAGCCATGAATCATGGTGGAAGTTTCAGCTTTGGACATATATCCTCAATCTCATATGAGAACACTAATTGTTGCTACATGCTTATGCATTAAAGAGGAGTCCATTATCTGTTGTCCATGTTGTCCCGATATGGATGTCTAAGTTGAGAATAATCAAAAGCGAGAAATCCAAAATGCGAGTTTTCTCCTTAGACCTTTGTACAGGCGGCATGGAGGTACCCCCTTTGTGACACTTGGTTAAAACATGTGTTTTGCGATGATCCGGTAGTACAAGCTAATTAGGACAAGGTGCGGGCACTATTAGTGTACTATGCATGAAGCTTGCAACTTGTAAGATATAATTTACATAATACATGTGCTTTATTACTACCGTTGACAAAATTGTTTCATGTTTTCAAAATAAAAGCTCTAGCACAAATATAGCAATCGATGCTTTCCTCTTTGAAGGACCTTTCTTTTACTTTTATGTTGAGTCAGCTCACCTATTTCTCTCCACCTCAAGAAGCAAACACTTGTGTGAACCGTGCATTGATTCCTACATACTTGCATATTGCACTTGTTATATTACTTTACATTGACAATATCCATGAGATATACATGTTACAAGTTGAAAGCAACCGCTGAAACTTAATCTTCTTTTGTGTTGCTTCAATACCATTACTTTGATTTATTGCTTTATGAGTTAACTCTTATGCAAGACTTATTGATGCTTGTCTTGAAAGTACTATTCATGAAAAGTCTTTGCTTTATGATTTAGTTGTTTACTCATGTCATTACCATTGTTTTGATCGCTACATTCATTACATGTGTTTACAATAGTATGATAAGGGTTATGATGGCATGTCACTCCAGAAATTATCTTTGTTATCGTTTACCTGCTCGGGACGAGCAGGAACTAAGCTTGGGGATGCTGATACGTCTCCGACGTATCGATAATTTCTTATGTTCCATGCCACATTATTGATGATATCTACATGTTTTATGCATACTTTATGTCATTATCATGCGTTTTCCGGAACTAACCTATTGACGAGATGCCGAAGGGCCAGCTCTCGTTTTTCGCTGTTTTTGGTTCCGTAAATCCTAGTAAGGAAATATTCTCGAATCGGACGAAATCAAGGCCCAAGCATCCTATTTTTCCACGAAGCTTCCAGAACACCCGAGAGTCGCCGCAGGGGGGCCACGGGCCCACCACACATGACCCCGGCGCGGCCAAGGGGGCCCGCGCCCCCTATTGTGTCGTCGCCTCGTTGACCTTCCGACTCGCCTCTTCGCCTATATAAAGGTCCCCGACCTAAAACATCGAGACGGAAAAGCCACGGTACGAGAAACCTTCCGCAGCCGCCGCCATCGCGAAGCCAAGATCCGGGGGACAGGAGTCTCCGTTCCCGCACGCCGCCGGGACGGGGAAGTGCCCCCGGAAGGCTCCTCCATCGACACCACCGCCATCTTCATCAACGCCGCTCGTCTCCCATGAGGAGGGAGTAGTTCTCCATCGAGGCTCGGGGCTGTACCGGTAGCTATGTGGTTAATCTCTCTCCTATGTACTTCAATACAGTAATCTCATGAGCTGCCTTACATGATTGAGATTCATATGATGATGCTTGTAATCTAGATGTCGTTATGCTAGTCAAGTGAATTTTACTTATGTGATCTCCGGAGACTCCTTTTCCCACGTGTGTAAAGGTGACAGTGTGTGCACCGTGTGGGTCTCTTAGGCTATATTTCACGGTATACTTATTCACTCGTTATGAATGGCATAGTGAAGTGCTTATTTATATCCCTTTATGATTGCAATGTGTTTTGTATCACAATTTATCCATGTGCTACTCTAGTGATGTTATTAAAGTAGTTTATTCCTCCCGCACTAGTGTAATGGTGACAAAGGTGTGCATCCGTGTTAGTACTTGGCGTAGGCTATGATTATGATCTCTTGTAGATTATGAAGTTAACTATTGCTATGATGGTATTGATGTGATCTATTCCTCCTACATAGTGTGAAGGTGATAGTGTGCATGCTATGTTAGTACTTGGTTTAGTTGTGTTGATCCGTCATGCACTCTAAGGTTATTTAAATATGAACATTGAATATTGTGGAGCTTGTTAACTCCGGCATTGAGGGTTCGTGTAATCCTACACAGCTTAGTGGTGTTCATCATCCAACAAGAGGGTGTAGAGTCTAGCATCTATCTATTTATTCTCGTTATGTGATCAATGTTGAGAGTGTCCACTAGTGAAAGTATGATCCCTAGGCCTTGTTCCTAAATATCGCTATCGCTGCTTGTTTACTCGTTTTTATCGCATCTTTACTTCCCGCAATATTACCACCATCAACCACACGCCAGCAAGCACTTTTCTGGCGTCGTTACTACTGCTCATATATATTCATACCACTTGTATTTCACTATCTCTTCGCCGAACTAGTGCACCTATTAGGTGTGTTGGGGACACAAGAGACTTCTTGCTTTGTGGTTGCAGGGTTGCATGAGAGGGATATCTTTGACCTCTTCCTCCCTGAGTTCGATAAACCTTGGGTGATCCACTTAAGGGAAACTTGCTGCTGTTCTACAAACCTCTGCTCTTGGAGGCCCAACACTGTCTACAAGAATAGAAGCACCCGTAGACATCAAGGGGCGACGAGGCGGCCACACCCTAGGGGGGCGCGGCCCCACCCTTGGGCGCGCCGCCCTATGGGGTGGGCCCCTCGGGCGCCTCCCGACTCTGCCCCTTCGCCTATATATTCTCTCCGTTGCGAAAACCCTATCACGGAGAGCCACGAGACGAGAAAAGTTACTGTGACGCCACCGCCGCCAATGCCATCTCGGGGGATTTAGGAGATCGCCTCCGGCACCCTGCCAGAGAGGGGAATCATCACCGGAGGGCTCTACATCACCATGCCCGCCTCCGGACTGATGCGTGAGTAGTTCATCCTTGGACTATGGGTCCATAGCAGTAGCTAGATGGTTGTCTTCTCCTCTTGTGCTATCATGTTTAGATCTTGTGAGCTGCCTATCATGATCAAGATCATCTATTTGTAATGCTACATGTTGTGTTTGTTGGGATCCGATGAATATTGAATACTATGTCAAGTTGATTATCAATCTATCATATATGTGTTGTTTATCTTTTTGCATGCTCTCCGTTGCTAGTAGAGGCTCTGGCCAAGTTGATACTTGTGACTCCAAGAGGGAGTACTGATGCTCAATAGTGGGTTCATGCCTCCATTGAATCTGGGACAAGTGATGTAAAGTTCTAAGGTTGTGGATGTGCTGTTGCCACTAGGGATAAATCATCGATGCTTTGTCTAAGGATATTTGTGTTGATTACATTACGCGCAATACTTAATGCAATTTTCTGTTGTTTGCAACTTAATACTGGAAGGGGTGCGGATGCTAACAAGAAGGCGGACTTTTTAGGCATAGATGCATGCTGGATAGCGGTCTATGTTCTTTGTCGTAATGCCCTAATTAAATCTCATAGTAGTCATCATGATATATGTATGTGCATCTCTATTTGTCAATTGGCCAACTGTAATTTGTTCACCCAACATGCTATTTATCTTATTGGAGAGACACCACTAGTGAACTGTGGACCCCGGTCCATTTTTTTACATCTGAAATACAATCTACTGCAATCTCTGTTCTCTGTTGTTCATCGCAAACAAACATCATTTTCCACACCATACGTTTAATCCTTTGTTTTCAGCAAGCCGGTGAGATTGACAACCTCACTGTTAAGTTGGTGCAAAGTATTGTGATTGTGTTGTGCAGGTTCCACGTTGGCGCCGGAATCCCTAGTGTTGCGCCGCACTACACTCCTTCACCAACAACCTTCACGTGCCCTTCATCTCCTACTGGTTCGATAACCTTGGTTTCTTACTGAGGGAAACTTGCTGCTGTACGTATCACACCTTCCTCTTGGGGTTCCCAACGGATGTGTGCTTCACGCGCCATCAGCCTCCACCTCGCTCTTCAGCACAAACACACCTTTGATGTCTTCTCCGTTTAGATCCAGGGTTCTGCAGCAGTTCCTCCAACGTCTGTTCAACCTGACTTTGCTTGGTAGATCCGCTGCCCTCGTCCTTTCCTCCAGCTTCCGCCTTGGCCGATCCGATCTAAAACCTTATAGCGTCAACCTACCAAGGCCGGAAAGTCAAGCAAGTCGACCCCTTGGTCAGCCCGAGTAGATCACACACAGGGAGGAAAGAGATGGGTCATAACATGGAATTGAGCATCCCTCCCGCCGATGATCGAAGATCGCCGGAAATGGTATCCAAAACCCTAGCCGATAGAGCTAGGTAAAAAAATTGAGTTCTAATTTTAGATGATTTTGTTAGCAACCATTCCCATATCACCATGGGATGGACAGTGGGTTGCTCCTATCGGGCTTAGTTTTCTCGGAAGCAACCTAGTGGAGCGGCTACACATACGAAGGGAACGACTGCGGACGGGCCAGCTTGGAAATGGATGGCTTCGGCCTCCTAGGCTAGTCTCTGTCTTCCTCCTTTGCTCTTCTCCTCCTCTGTAATGGCTAGAACCTAAATCTATGGCATGTAATCCTAGTTGATTAGAATTAGATCCTTATGAGCATACTGGTGTTAACATTTGGTATTCCAAGCCAATTGATTCTTCCACGCAAAATCTTCAAAATTCCAACCAATTCTTTTTCCACAATTCTAACTGCGATCTAGCCGGTTCAACCATCAGGGACAGAGCAAGAATAATTCATAGGTATGTAGTGAATACCCAATATTATTTGCGATTTTCAAGTATATAAGCTTTGGTATGCATGTATAGACATCATATGGTCTTTTACTACGTGTGAAACTCGAAATAATCGGAAACGCATCTTCCACAACTCTCACGCTCTCTACCTTTCTTAACTGGGCCGAAATACCCATTCGGCTTCCAGACAAAGATCCTTTTTTCTTTAGGGCATCTCCAGCGGCTCGTCGCAAATGAATGCAAATGGCCATTTGCGTTCGCGTGGTCAAAAAATACGTTTGTACCCCTGCCCATCGGCCAGACGTACATTGATCGATATATTCCCGCAGAGGCATTCGAAACCAAATTTGCACTGCAAATGCATCCTCGTGGATGCGTCTGCGCGTCCTTCTGGCCTGCTGATGCACGTAAAATGCATACATGAACTTTATCATTTATTATATTGAATTCTCATATATTTGCAACATATATGATGATAATACCATGTGTTTACGTTGATTTATGGGGATTTACCAATGATTTCCTTTATTTATATTATGACTCTGCAGAATAGAAAAACCATGTTTTGTGTATTTTTCACTTTTAAAGACCTATACGGAGTCAAATTGACCTGAGATTTTTGGAGCGTCATTTTTTACCTAGAGAAGCACCATGGGACCTGGAAGCACACCTGGATGGGCCTGAGGCCCAAAATACACCAGGTGGCGCGCCCAAACATGTAGGGCACGCCACTTGTGCTCTTTCAGTCGTCGATCGTCCAAATCGTGTGATCTTTTCGCCCACCGACGTATTTTGACCTAAAAATCACTATATATGTGGCCCGAAGATTTCTAGGGAAGAGATCACCATAGAAAGATAGAAACACGAAAACGGAGCCTGCAACATAGAAGATTGGAGGGGAAAGCTCCACCAGGATCACCGCCATAGCGATCTCCACCTTCTCCAACGTTTTCATCATCACCACCATGATCAAGGGAGAGTAGTCCACCTCTGGACTACGGATTTGTGGCAGTAGCTTGATCTATTTCTCTCATGTTCTTCATAGTTCTTAGTGACATATGAGCTGCCTCACATGATTATGCCCATATTTGTAATACTTATGTGGCGGATCCTTATTACGAGTAAGATGTATTGATAGATGCATATTATGTAACCCGTTCTTAAGTACTTGTTCTGATCCAACATCTATGCAAGAGCGTGAGTGGGGTGATGTGTGTATTAGATGGAGTAGCATAATTTTAGTGAATGAATAGTGACAACAAATTCATGATCTATTATGGTTTTACCTTTATTTTGCTACCTCACTAGGGATAAAGTGAATGCATGTGCTATGATCATCATGTGACAAATGTGATGATCTTGTTTTGTCAAGGTAGCATATTTGATATTCAAACATCATGTCAAAGTACTTATGGCTATACTCTGTTAATTCTTAATACAAGATTGCATGGAGTTTTTCCTTTCTTGTGGAGTATAAGAGAGATGTGTTGCATCATATCTATGTTAGGACGCGATTCCCATATGAATGTGTATCTTACTCATGTTATTGTTTTGCATCCTCATATTTCATTGATGAATTACTATTTGTCCACTACAACTTAAAAGAGAGAATAGTCAAGTGAACTCATGAACCTCGATCCACTTTTTATCATAAGAAACACTTTTGTATTGCTTTTATCTTGTTTTCTATTTGCAGGACTATTTTAATCCGAAAATACAAAAATATTTACTTTTCTTATTTTCATCCAAAATAGCAAAAACAATCAACCCCTTTAC
>NC_061508.1:135059106-135071256 GCF_022539505.1 Lolium rigidum
ACCACTTAATCAAACATTAGTGTATCACATATATTGACATCAAACACACAAAACAAAATGCAAGAGATGTTCTTTCAACTACCCAATGTTCTTTACATGTTAGATTCTACCAACTACTATTCCTGGTGTGCTAATATGATTGTTATGATGTGTTACACCACTTGTATATGTTTCCAAGTTAACCAAACTCTAATAAGAATCTTGTTTCGGAAACCCCTCTAAAAGTGCAACACACCCTAAACAAATTATTGCAAATCACCAATCTAAATCATCGGGGTTAAGTCACGCTTAGAGCGGTTGCATCTCATATCTATGCATTGTAGCATATTTGCTAGTTCTTTAAACATTATCCTTAATTTAGAATTATTACACCTCAAAGCTTTTGACTGCATAATCTCGTAGTCAAGAAAGGCAAATCCATCACTTGTCCATGCCATTTGATTATTTTTATCAAATACTTGCAAAGTACTATACTTATCACTCATGCATTTCAAAGCAAAGTATTACTTTTCCAATTATGAATATATGACTATGTGGTGGTCAATGGAACCATGGTTTTAGTTGATGGTGGAGGTTCCACTGCAACTGGGTTTATATTCACATAGGATTACCAACAAATGTCGTCCAAAGATTCTTGCGTTGTAAATCTCGTGTTAACCATAAGATCTGTTGCTATAAATTTTTTCTCTTTCATATCAACGAACTTGATAGGGTCAGGTTGTGTTTCGGTGGATTCACAGAAGTTTGGGATGGACTTAATCTCCCCATCCGTTTTGGACGAAGGGCGCCCTACCATCTACGAGGGATTGTCCATTGCATATCGGGTGTAACGCCATAGTTTCCGAGGACGTCTACCAAAGATATATAAGGGGACAAAAGGGTGCATATGTGGGATCGTCTGGAAGGACAGTGATTGACTTGATCTTATATTGGGCCTCACACCAAGGAAGTATGGATGGGAATAAGCTGCCCGGTGATGCATCTAAAATGCATACATGAACTTTGTAGTTTATTGCCATATATTCCTTCATATTTGCATCTCATATAAGGTTATATCAATGCTTCATATTTTTTTGGCGATTTTCCAGTGATCTCCTTTATTTTGGTTATAACTCTACACAACATGAATCTCCCGTTTTGTGTATTTTTTTTACTTTCATGCACCTATATGGAGTCAATTGGACCTGGGCTTTTTAGACGATCAATATTTTACGAGGACTGATGATATGAAGCTTATCACGCAAACGGAGCCCACAAGGCAAACATCCTATGGGGTGCAGCTCACACCTCTGGTCACGCCACCTAGGCATTCCGTATCCTCGAGCGTCTTCGGTCGTCCACCAAGAGCCCCAGATGATGGTCTTGACCTAAAAACCCATGTATAAAGGACCCCGCCGCATATCGTAAAAGGCGGTGCGTAGATCAGAAACACTGAAATTGTGTCAGCACATGCTAGCGAATATTGGAGGGGGAATCTCAGCCGGAGCCACCGCCGGAGAGATCTCGTACCCCTCCAAGATCTACATCGACACCACCATGATGAGAAGCAAGTAGTCCACCTCTGGACTATCGGTTTGTGGTAGTAGCTTGTTCTATCATTGTATTAGCACCATATGAGCTGCCCAACATTATTTTGGTCATCTATGTAACCCTTTTGTGGTGGATCTCTTTTCTATGAGTTGATATTTGAGATTGGAATCCTATTTTGTGTGAGATGTATAAGTAGATGCATATTATGTGCCCCTTCTTAAGTAATCATTTAATTTGGTCCAACTTGTATGAGAGAATATTTGTGGGGAACGTGTGTGTTAGATGGAGTAACATGGGGGTAGCGATTGAATAGTGACACAAAATTCAAGATCTACTTTGGTTTTTACCTTTCTTTCGTTGCCTCACTACGGTTTAAGTGGATACATGTGTTGTAGTTTCATCTAGTAATATTGTAGGAGGTATTGTTAAAACAAGGTAGTATATTTGAGATCCAAACATTATGTCAAAGTTCTTAAAGCTATACTCTGTTAATTCTTAAATACCAGATTATTGCCGGGAGTTTTCTCTTTCTGGAGGAGTATATGAGAGATGTGTTGCATCATCTCTATGTTAGGGCGTAATTCCAATACAAATACTTATTTCACAATATGGGATTCCACCAACATAATATAACTTATGAATTGTTTTAGGTCCATTACACCTTTATGAGAGAGTAGACACGTGAAACCATGAAGCCCGGTCCAATTTTAATCATAATAAACACCAAACCAACACTTTTATGAACCTCTACAATTTGAGCACTTATTAATTTCGAAAATCCAAAATTACTTTATCTTTAGAAAATTCAATCCAAAACCCAAAAAGGCATTTGCTTTATTGTTTTACTTATATTGCGTAGTATAGATTGCTTTACTTTTATTTATTTACTATAATTTTCATATTACTTACACGAAACCTTGTGCTTGACAACCACACGGTGGAGTTGGGGACACAAGAAAAATTATTTTGTTTTGTAGATTGCTTGAAGAGGAAAAGGGAAGTGATTCTTCGCTGATACATCTCAAATGTATCTACTTTTCCAAGCACTTTGCTCAGAGATTTGCTTCGGAATCTCACCATATTTGGATAAAAACTACTGAATCTGATGTGTTTGTAGCAAAGTCTCATTTTTGTCGGTTTTGTAGGAAATGAAATCGGGGGAAAATACTAGGGGATTTTATCATGAAAAGAGAGGGCCTGGAGTTTTGGATCATGAGAGGGGAGCCACGAGGCCCAAGCGGATCCAGGTGGCGCGCCCACCTTCATAGGACGCGCCACCAGGGGCCGTTTGACCCTCGGACGTCGTCTCGCCTCCCCCTTCGCGTGGTGCCTTATATACCCTAAAAACCTATTGATGCGTCTCAAACGTATCTATCATTTTTGATGCTACATGCTTGTTTTACACCAATTCCAATATGTTTTTTCACACTTCGTGGCACTTTTATGCATTTTTCGGAACTAACCTATTGATAAGATGCCACAGTGTCAGTTCCCTGTTTTCTGCTATTTTGTATTTCAGAAAAGTTGTGCAAGAAATATTCTTGGAATTGGACGAAACAAAAGCCGAAGTTGCTATTTTACCGAAACAAATACAGAGTTCATAGGAGAGACGGAGGGGGGCCAGGGGCTAGCCAAACCACCCTAGGCGCGGCCTGGCCATGGCCCGCGCCTAGGCATGGTGTGGGGCCACCTGGCGCCCACCGACCTCGCCCTTCCGCCTATATAAAGCCTTCAACAAGAAAACACTGAATATACAAGCCTCCGTCCACGAAAAGTTCCGTCGCCACCGCCATCGTCCAGACGAGTTTCGGGGGTCAGAAGTTCCTGTTCTGGCACCCTGCCGGGACGGCGATTGACCCCCTGAGCCATCTTCATCGACTCCACCGCCTCCACTTCGACTCCATGATGGTTCGTGAGTAGTTCCCCCTTGGATTATGGGTTCTCGGCTGTAGCTAGTTGGTACTCTCTCTCCTATGTACTTTAATACAATGATCTCATGAGCTACCTTACATGATTGAGATCCATATGATGTAATCGGTGTTGTGTTTGTTAGGATCCGATAAATTGTGGAATTGTGATCAGATTGTTCATCATATTATCATACTACTGTTATTTAAGATCTTGCATGATCTTCGGTACTTGTAGTTACCTTGATCAAGTAGTTGTCTGTATCTCCAAGGGAGAGTATTTATGCTCGATAGTAGGTTCATGCCTCTAGTTTTCTGGGAGAGTGAAGTTTAACTTCTAAGGTTGTAGATGTGTTGTTGCTACTAGGGAGAAAACAACAATGTTTTGTCTAAGGATAATTCTATTGTTTACTTTACACATATTGCTTAATGCGATTATCTGTTGCTTGCAACTTAATACTGAAGGGGTTCGGATGATAACTTGAAGGTGGATTATTAGTCATAGACGCAGTTGGATTACGGACTATGTATTATGTTGTAATGCCCAATTAAATACTACAGTAACTTTATCTTATCATAGCATGCATTTTCATGCCCTCACAATTATCAATTTCCAAACTGTAATTTGTTCACCCAACACATGTTATTTGGAGAGTTACCACTAGTGTAGATAGCTGGGAACCCCGGGCCTTTTGTCATCATCATTGCTCTATAGTCAACTACGCACTGGAATATTTTCTCGGTGTCATCTCCTCTCGTGTTACTACTACTACTTGTTGTGTTACTCTTGCTCTCATATTACTGTTGCTTTCACATCACCCTTGTTACTACTGCTTTTCCGAGTGCAGCTGAATTGACAACTCCGTTGTTAAGGCTTATAAGTATTATTTACCTCCCTTGTGTCGAATCAATAAATTTGGGTTTTACTTCCCTCGAAGACTATTGTGATCCCCTATACTTGTGGGTCATCACCTACCCCCTGGAAGGACACGACGGTTCGCGAAACAGAGAGCCACCGATACCACGATCTTCATTTCGAGGGTTAGATTGATCCTCCTTTAATTTCCACCCTGAAGAGAGGGATTTCGAGGGCCTCTTCATCATCACCGCCACCGACATCATCACCAACCACCATGGAATCCCTCTCCTTCACCATGAGTGAGTAGTCCCCTATAGGTATAAGAGGTAGATGGGTTTTGGATGAGATTGATTGTGTAATCATCCATATGGTATTGAGATTTGAGGTGTTTGTCTTGAAGATATTCGTGTATGAGTGTTGGTACACCTTTGATATGTTTAATGCTTGTTACTAGGGCCCAAGTGACATGATTTCAGTACTAAACCTATATTTCTTTATCATATATATGAGGTTGGTATCTATTTGCATGGTGTATTACTTATTATTATGTTGACCCTACGAATCCCTAAGGTGACAGATAGGAAAAAACAAGGGGAATATGTGACAGTTCGAGGATTATGTGTGTTCATGAATCTTAATGCTTTGTTTCGGTCTATTCGAAAGGGTAGATCTTAATTGCTTGTAGTTCCAAGTTGGCCCCGGTAAAATGGGCAAGCGGGATAAAAGATGTCATGCAAATTCTCTTAGTTAGTGCGCATGACTATATTTGGATCACACAACAACACACAAACTGAATTAGAGATGAATGATATTTTAGTTGGATTACATTATATGATCAATATAATCCATATATTATCCCATTGTTGCCTCGTACCTACGCTTTTAGCCACTGAAAGTTACATACTACTACTTCTAGTGAAAACTGGAAACCTACTGCTTTTATTTGCTGTCTAATTTTACTGCTTTGAATCAACTACTATAAAACCACCACTTGCTTTATGATTTTATTGATATACAGGTGTGGTTGAGAGTGACGTCTCAATTTCTAAAGTCTTATTGGTATTCTTGTGTTCCCCTTGAGTCGAACTATAAATTTGGGTAATACTTCCCATCGAAGATTTCAGCGATCCCCACTTGTGGGCATCAAGACATTTTCCGGCGCCGTTGCAAGGGAGCCTAGCTTTATTGGTAAGACAACTTGTTATCACTTACTTGTTGCACTTATTTATTTCTCACCATGGGAAAGAATAAGGAACCTTCTAAGAAGGATCTTAGGCCCTCCACTACAAGGAAAGGTACGGATTTGCCTTCCAGACCACATTTTTCACCTCAAGCTGCTACTACTCCTGCTATTAAAAAGAAAGCTATTGCTCAAACAAGTTCACCATTATCTATATTTTCAACTAGTAATGAAAACTATTTGTTGGATGTTTACAAAGATAAAGAAGGTACGCCTGATTTATCTAAGTCTATGTCTCATGAACATATGGAATCTAAATTTGAAGATGATGAACTTTATAATGAAAATGATAGTCATGTGAGTCCGAAAATATCTAATGCTAAAGAAGATGGTATCTTTACTGAAACTTTTATGAATATTGAGTTAGATGATTTGGATGAATTTGAATCTAGTATGGGTTCTTGCTTAGATGATTTATTTCCTGATGTTAGAAAAACTGAAGCACATGTGATATACATCAAAGATAAAGACTATAAATTTAATGTTATGCCTGAGAAAATAGAGAGAGCTGAAGTTATTAAGTTTAATGATATAGAGGATGAACTTCCTCTGGATCACTGTTATCACCAGAATTTGACCGAGTCAGAGGTGGGCCGCGATCAAGATGGACTCGAAGAATATATATAGAAGAAATACGTGAATCGGCCTTTTATACCAAGTTGGGCTTGTTTGCCCACGTATCTGTAACATATTAGATCGCATCTTAGTTTAGAAGTTAGAATCTTACTCGTGCACGGTTTGGTGCACGCCCACATTAGAAAGTCCGCTGGACTATAAATATGTATCTAGGGTTTATGGAATAAACAACAACCAACGTTCAACCACAAACAAATCTCGGCGCATCGCCAACTCCTTCGTCTCGAGGGTTTCTACCGGTAAGCACCATGCTGCCTAGATCGCATCTTGCGATCTAGGCAGCACAAGCCTGCCCACGTTGTTCATGCGTTGCTCGTATCGAAGCCTTTTTGATGGCGAGCAACGTAGTTATCTTAGATATGTTAGGGTTAGCATTGTTCTTCATGTTACATGCTATCGTAGTGCAACCCTTGCATGTCTAGCCGCCCTTACACCTATCTTAGGTGTAGGGGCGGCCCCCGCTAGATCATAGTTTAGTAGATCTGATCCGTTACGGTTGCTCCTTGTTTCATCAAGGATTAGTTTAACATCCGCAATAGTTAGGCCTTACAAAGGGTTGGAGGATCCAGCGGCGTGTAGGGTGGCGTTTGCTAGCCCTAGAAAGGATGTTCCGGGGATCAACCTCGTGTTGGTTTTTAGGCCCTGTCTAGGATTGGCTTACGGTCACCATGCGCGAGCGCGAGGCCCAATCGTGAGTAGGATGATCCGATTATGCGGTGAAAACCCTAAATCGTCGTAGATCTCATTAGCTTTACCTTGATCAAGCAGGACCACCATACATTCGGACACCTCGTCTGAATCATGGGTGGATCGGCTCTTTGAGCCGATTCACAGGATAACCTGAGAGCCGATCGAGGCTCGTATTTAACGTTTACGTGTGTGCCCTGCAGGAAACTAAGCGAGGCATCATCCACACCTTCCCGACCAGGTATAGGTCGGGTGGCACGCCCTTGTGATAAACATCGGACGTGCGACCAGGAGGCTTTGCGGGCCGTCGCTCTGAGGGACTGGGGCCAGCCGCAGCCCTAGTTGTTCCCGGCTCTACCGTGTTGACCGTCTCTACCGGCCAGGGGGTTTCTGACGTCAACACATTCTGGCACGCCCGGTGGGACGCCCTTCAACATCCACCACATCGCCATCTACATCCGAGATGGCGGAAGGCACTCCAGTCAAGCACGAGGATCTGCCTGATGAGCTCAAGAAGAAGCATGACAAAATCAAGGCAGTCCTCGAAGCCGAACTCATCGGCTCTTTCCACCGAACCCGCTCCCATGGCGTCAGGTGGAAGGGTTTCACACCTGAAAGCGCGCTCGATGGAGTGGACATGTCCGCCCCGTCAGAAGAACGCACCAGGTCGCTGAAGTGCGAGGATCTGCCCGAGGAGCTCAAAAAGAAACATGACGAGATCAAGGCAACCCTCGAAGCCGAACTCATCGGCTCCTCTGAGAAGACCCAGCCGCACGATATCAAGCTCGGTAGAGACTCACGTCCGTCGCCTGGCGTCAACATGGTGGATCTCAGCCACTCCATAGGCCAGCCAAAGTTCTCCTTTGGTGTCAACATGGCAGGGCTTGCGAGCTGCCATGGCAAAGACGAAGCAGAAAGCAGCCACTCCCGTGGCGAGGACAAAGAGGAGGCCGATCCACGCGACCGGCCCCGAGATGATGACAGACGGTACCTGACAGAGGAGGAAGTGAGAAGCGTGCGGTATCAACGTCCACTCTCCGAGCATCTCCTCAACAAATACGAGCAGCAGTACGACCGACGTCGGCACTACGACGTAAATGATGAGAGAAATTGTCGGTCCGATGCAGAGGTCAGGAGGTACCGTCAACATGATAGAAGCAACGACGGGTACAATCGTCGCGCTGAAGGAAGGTCAATGGGGCAGGATGACATGGATAGGCACTGGGACTGTCCGTTCTTCAAACATTGCTGGGACTCAGGAATGAGCCGATTGCCAACAATCGAGAACTGCCCAGAATGCAAGCAAAGGAAGAAGGATGCCGCTAATGTGTCTGTGTTCAAGCGTCTAGGGCCTCTCCCGCCTCGGAACAAGCATGCTAAGTCCGCTCGGGAGGAAGATCTCGAGGAACTAGAGGACGATGATGGAGAAGATAAATATCATCGGCCCAGGTGGTGCCCTGATGGGCTCAGCCGTTCCCAAAAACGACGGGTTCAGCGTCTGCGTGGGTTGGAAGAAGCTGAAAGATTGTACCTGCACACGCTAAGGAAGGCACGGCCTGATCTGGCCGCCAAAATTCGGCGAACCCTGGACGAAGAAGGTCGGCCACAAAGAAAAGAGTGGCGCCCCAAGCGGAGGAAAGCCGATGATGATACATCGGCTGGCACAAATATGGTCTTCATTCTTCCAACGGAGTTTAGCGCTCCAAGATTATATGAAGCACCCGTGGCGCAATTAGATCGCGGCCCACGGCCGGTCATCTTTGAGAAGCCGAAAGAAAGAAGTTACGAGCATCCGAAGGCCCTGTACTTGCGAGGATACATCAATGGGCAGCCTGTCAACAAGATGTTGGTGGACAACGGAGCGGCGATCAACATTATGCCATACTCCATGCTACGTCGGTTGGGACGCTCCAGCTCGGATCCGATCAAAACCAACGTAACACCGAGCGATTTCAACGGCCAAGCATCCGACGCACAAGGTGTTCTGAATGTGGATCTGACCGTAGGAAGGAAAACTGTCCCTACGACGTTCTTTATCGTCGACAGCAAGAGTACCTACGCTGTCCTACTAGGGAGAGATTGGATCCACGCCAACTATTGCATTCCATCCACGATGCACCAATGCCTGATACAGTGGGATGGAGATGAAGTAGAAGTCGTCCACGCAGATGATTCAGTCGAAGTTTCAACAGCTGGCATGGACGTTTGGGAGACATCAGGCCAAGAGCCACTCTCAGGCATCAATTTGGACGACTGCGAGCGCATCGACGTGACAAAGAACGGGGTTAGGCTGGTTTTATCTACCGGCCTTAACGTGTAGCAAGAGCACGTCAATGAGCAAACATGGCGAGGCTGATCCTTGTGATCGGCCCCAAAAAAAAAATTTGAAGGGACATTACAAAACCTTCATCGAACAAGCAACATGGAGGCCGATTCCAGCAATCGGCCAAAATTATCCTCACCATCCATTCTGCCTGGGTTCAACATGTTATCCAACAGAGCCGATACCATCAATTCTCTTGACAGAATCGGCTCGGGGGGGCACCCAGGTGGATAAAACACGAGGATATGCAGAGGAAACGTCTCATCTTTTGATGATGGATATTGAAATATGGGGGCCGGCCGATACAGAAATCGGCCAAAAAATTCGAAAATTTTTGAGCACAGCCGATGCAGCAGACATCGACTTAAGGATATGAAAGCCGATGCATGGCCATCGACTCAAGAGGAATAACGAAGGGAGATTTTAATGGAAGAACTCCTCAATGGAGTCGTTTAAGGGCTTGGATCCTCTCTTCAAGAGCAAGGTCAAGGATGGATTGCCTCAGATCCACCGAAGGAAGGGGGCCGACTGAAAAGCTCGGGGGGCAGCTCACCCTGAAGGTTCTCTGCTCTGGGGAGCCGATTTTGTTGGAATCGGCTGGCTCTGCATTGTGGCATGAGGTCAATGGCGACCTGATTGGCTATTTCGCTACCTTTCTCGCCTTGACTAAAGCTCGGAGGGCCACTAACTTGGGAGGTGCTCTGTTTTTGAGAGCCGATTGGAGTTACCTCGGCTGCCTCTGCATCATGATCTTCTCAGGGAGGAACTGGGAAGGAAAAGCCTTCGTCTGGTACGAGGTTTGGACCGTGCTGGTGCTGCAAGAAAAGGAAGGAGACTGGTTCCTCAAATTAGCCGATAAACTGTCATCGGCTGTGGGACTGCGAAATACCACGGTCAAGAAAAACACAATAATCCGATTCGTTGCTATCGGTCTTGGTGTGACAAGCGGAAGGAGGGAAATTGGATTAATGGAAAGAGAAATTGAGAGAACAATTCTCATTAATTCAAAGGAGCGGCTTTACAAGAAGAGCCGATGGCTCTCAAAAGAGGGATCTGGTGCCTAGTGCACTACTACTACTGGTCCTACTCTTCTAGTCGTCGCTATCCTCATCATCGCCGTCGTCGAGGTCGTCGGCGCTGCTCCCAGGAAGCTCCTCGCCGCCGCTGCCCCAGCCGTCGGCTGGAGCTTCCTCCTCCTCCTCGTCATCATCATCATCCTCGCTATCCGCCCAGCTGCGGAAGCGCTTCGTTGGAGGATATCCAGCGGAGGAGGAGGAATCGTCTTCCTCCTCCTCATCTTCTTCTTCTTCATCGTCGTCGTCGTCCTCGCTGTCCGCCCACATGCGGGAGCGCTTCCTCGGCGGAAGCCCGGCGGAGGGGAGGCCTTGGTCTTCTCCGCTTCTCCTTCTTTCTTCTCCTTGTCAGAGGAGATGGGGTTCGCCCCGGAGCGGGGATCGTCCTCTTCCTTGTTCTTCGGCGGCGAGTGGAGAGAGAGGCTTGAAGCAGAGGAGGAAGAGGAAGACATGGCTGCCAGGGGAGAGGGTTTTTTGGTGAACAGAGCAGAGCAAGGGGATGGAGCGGTGAACCGTTTGGCAAAGATAAATAAAGAGAGTGAAGTGGAGATTTAATGCCATGACGGTTCTCGAGGGTGTGATGCTGAAATTGTCAATTCATACAGAGAAGCCCAGGAGGCGAGGCGTAATGATGAAAGATTCTGCGGCAGTTCGCTCCGCCACGACATGACCCGACGAAAGAAAGCGTAATGATTTTGGAAATGTCATTTCCAAAACCAGGGGGCATGTGTTATCACCGGAATTTGACCGAGTCAGAGGTGGGCCGCGATCAAGATGGACTCGAAGAATATATATAGAAGAAATACGTGAATCGGCCTTTTATACCAAGTTGGGCTTGTTTGCCCACGTATCTGTAACATATTAGATCGCATCTTAGTTTAGAAGTTAGAATCTTACTCGTGCACGGTTTGGTGCACGCCCACATTAGAAAGTCCGCTGGACTATAAATATGTATCTAGGGTTTATGGAATAAACAACAACCAACGTTCAACCACAAACAAATCTCGGCGCATCGCCAACTCCTTCGTCTCGAGGGTTTCTACCGGTAAGCACCATGCTGCCTAGATCGCATCTTGCGATCTAGGCAGCACAAGCCTGCCCACGTTGTTCATGCGTTGCTCGTATCGAAGCCTTTTTGATGGCGAGCAACGTAGTTATCTTAGATATGTTAGGGTTAGCATTGTTCTTCATGTTACATGCTATCGTAGTGCAACCCTTGCATGTCTAGCCGCCCTTACACCTATCTTAGGTGTAGGGGCGGCACCCCGCTTGATCATAGTTTAGTAGATCTGATCCGTTACGGTCGCTCCTTGTTTCATCAAGGATTAGTTTAACATCCGCAATAGTTAGGCCTTACAAAGGGTTGGAGGATCCAGCGGCGTGTAGGGTGGCGTTTGCTAGCCCTAGAAAGGATGTTCCGGGGATCAACCTCGTGTTGGTTTTTAGGCCCTGTCTAGGATTGGCTTACGGTCACCGTGCGCGAGCGCGAGGCCCAATCGTGAGTAGGATGATCCGATTATGCGGTGAAAACCCTAAATCGTCGTAGATCTCATTAGCTTTACCTTGATCAAGCAGGACCACCATACATTCGGACACCTCGTCTGAATCATGGGTGGATCGGCTCTTTGAGCCGATTCACGAGATAACCTGAGAGCCGATCGAGGCTCTTATTTAACGTTTACGTGTGTGCCCTGCAAGAAACTAAGCGAGGCATCATCCACACCTTCCTGACCAGGTATAGGTCAGGTGGCACGCCCTTGTGATAAACATCGGACGTGCGACCAGGAGGCTTTGCGGGCCGTCGCTCTGAGGGACTGGGGCCAGCCGCAGCCCTAGTTGTTCCCGGCTCTACCGTGTTGACCGTCTCTCGCCCGCAGGGGGTTTCGACGTCAACA
>NC_061508.1:135071356-135087945 GCF_022539505.1 Lolium rigidum
TTTTGGGGTGATTCCAATTGGGTTAGTCTTGCATTAGTACTGGCTATCTAGGAAAAATAGTATTAGTCTCTGCTCATGCATATTTGTTACTGTTAGTAATGTATATGTGTGACATGCATTGTTGAAGCCAAACTTTTCGGTTTATTTAAAACCCTTGACCAACTCTTTTTATTAGAAATGGGCAACCTTTGTTTTATGCTTGCAAAAAAAAACCTCTGCAATTTAACATTAGCTCTTTTGTTTTGCTTAAGTTTTCAAATGGTAGGGCATATCTTTTGCTTCCTATTCTTGTGTGGTGTTATGTGAGCAAACTAAGTTAGGAAAACTGTTTTCTACTTTTCCAAAAATGTTTGACAATGTTTTGTGAATGTATTTTATGTCAAACTAATGCTCTTGTCCTCTGTATGATGTTATCTACCAGGGGATGTTTGGTTTATACCATGGTGATAACCGAGAGAGGCAATTGCTAAGTTGTGATACTCTCATACCTTTACTAGGTAAATAACATGGGTTTTCTTTAAGTTGTTTGTGGTATCTATAAGTCCTTTGTATGGTAGCTCTTTATTGAATGGTTAAATTATGGTTGTTGTATGTTTGTTTTGTTGGTGCAATGTGATTGATTGTGTTCCTTTTATATTTTCCGGCGATAGACGCGAGCAATTCCGGAGAAGAAGAAGAAGTGGAATTGGACAAGGATTTTATTTATATTGTTGGGATTCTTATATTGATGGAGTTCAAGAAGTACAGGGACAAATAAGCCAAGGCAAGCCATCTTTTGATCTCTGATCCGGTGTCTAGTTGGATGTCATTTGTTTATGTTCAAAGCACCTTCATTCTATGTGTGTTATTATCTCTATTTATGTCATCTATGTGTGATTGCAAGTGGGGTACTCCCTAGTGGTGATGCTCCACTATTGTCCTTGTGTTATGGGATGCATGGTAACATGGCCGTGCTATCCCACTTGGTGATCTTGTATGCTCAACTTGAGCATGTTCCATCTCAAGATAGTAACTTAGACCACACCCACCCCTTTGTAGTATAGAGGTATCAATGTCATGATCTTGGTGTATTCTCAACTTGAGAGGAGTATGCCGTGTACCATCTTGGAGAATATGTTGGATAGTGACACTCCACTATCTAAGTTGTGTAGTTAGCACCACAAATCTGAGAGTATATTCCTCCTTGTGTTGTCATAATACATGCTTACCTTAAGCAAGTATGATCCACTCCACTACCCCTTTATACCTCATCTATGGCGGGATGACTCTCATCTCGGCCGTAGTGCAATACTAGTTCAACTCATGAAACTATAGGTTGGGAACCCCTCAAGGTTTACCTTGTTGTAAATGTTTATGAAAACCTTGGGTGAGGCAATCTTACCCAAGCGTATGGTTTATGAAAGGAAAGGATCTTGACAAAGATGGTTGGAAAGAGGAAATGTGTGTGTGACTTGGGTTTTTGAGAAAAACGACACATGGTTCTCCGTATTCGCCGGAACAATTAACCCGCGCAACCACACTACTCCAACGTGGGCACGGGGCTTAGCTTGACGTTTGTTCTTCTTAGCATGAGGCACCGCACAACTATACAAGGGTACGGTTACCCCGAGTCCGGGTTGTCGTAGTTGGAGACAATCGTATAACGGGAGGCCTTCGGGGCTGACCCGTCCGGAAGACACTATGGGTCTCCTGGCTTGGCGGTGGAGCCACGCTCAAAGGGAGGTGAGCTGCCACGGTGCCGGGGAGGTACATACTCCATAGGGTAGGACCTCTTGCTAAGTTGAATAGGCGAAAGGCTTCGACTGATTATCCGAGACTCGCATACTTTCGTATGACGAACCGGGGATGATCCCGGCGGATTTATCAGATCTTGTGGGGAAAGTGCGCACACTCTGCAGAGTTAAAACTATTCGAATAGCCGCGTCCGCGGTCATGGACGGTTGGGATGGCCGTTACCGAGCTGTGTCGAGTTTTGGTTTTGAAAATGATTTCCAAAGGAAATGCGTGTGTTGGAAGTACCGGAAGGGTACGGGAAAGATGTTGTGCCGACCATGTGGAGATGGTTGAGGAAAAATGAAACAAAATGGGGTGACCCTTCCTAGTGTTTTCATGTAGAGGAACTCTTCTTCAATAAAGATGTAGAGATGTTATAGTTTATCTTTTGAAGTATCTTCTTCAATAAAGATATAGAGATGTCATAGGACCACCAAAGTGTCCGCATCACTTGAGATGCCGGCATGCTATATCCACAAGAGAAACTATTCTTCCTCTCTTGTCTCTTTTAGTTAGCATTGTTAGCACATGTCTTGATGGTTTGCGAGTACAATTCCAATGTACTCACGGCTTTGTCCCTGGCTATTTACTTGGCCAGACTTGGAGGAATTCGACAGATGAAGAAGGTGTTGGCGACGTCTATGCGAGCTAGGAACGTCTTCCCGGTCGGTTGCTCGTAGGGTTATGGCGGATGACTTGGGTGCTGCTACTGCTTGAAGTGATGATGCTACTCGATGTTTAGTTAGGCCCTTCGAGGCTATTATGTAATTATCGGTCATGTGACCATGTTGTAATTTTCTTATTCCGCTTTGTAATTGGATGGTGTAATTTGATATCAGTTCGGTTATGTGTTCACGGCGCACTGATCATGGGATCGTGAACTGTATACATAACAGGGAATTTCGGACAGCTAGTCCGGGGTCCCCACAGAAAGTATGATCCCTAGGCCTTGTTCCTAAATACTGCTATCGCTGCTTGTTTACTGTTTTACTGCATCTTTACTTCCTGCCACATTAATACCATCAACTGCACGCCAGCAAGCACTTTTATGGTGCCATTGCTACTGCTTATATTTATTCATACCACCTGTATTTCACTATCTCTTTGCTGAACTAGTGCACCTATTAGGTGTGTTGGGGACACAAGAGACTTCTTGCTTTGTGGTTGCAGGGTTGCTTGAGAAGGATATCTTTGACCTCTTCCTCCCTGAGTTCGATAAACCTTGGGTGATCCACTTAAGGGAAACTTGCTGCTGTTCTACAAACCTCTGCTCTTGGAGGCCCAACACTGTCTACAAGAATAGAAGCACCCGTAGACATCAGTTCCGGACATAGACATGTGCAAACAACTTGTAGATACAATCTAAGCAATAAGTATAGAGCTTAAATCTAAGATCATGCCACTCGGGCCCTAGTGACAAGCATTAAACACAACAAGATTGCAACAACAATAACTTCATAAACTTTATAGTAACAATCCATCGGATCCCAACAAACGCAACACCGATTACATCAGATGAATCTCAATCATGTAAGGCAGCTCATGAGATCATTGTATTGAAGTACATGGGGGAGAGAGTACCAACTAGCTATAGCTAGAACCAGTAGTCCATGGGGGAAACTACTCACGGAGCATGATGGAGGCGGTGGCGTCGATGGAGATGGCTTCCGGGGGCACTTCCCCGTCCCGGCAGGGTGCCGGAACAGAGACTTCTGTCCCCCGAAACGGAGTTTCGCGATGGCGGCGGCACCCCTGGAGTCTTTCTGGAGTTTCGTCAATTGGTGTCGAGGATTTAGGTCAGGACGGCTTAAATAGGCGAAGAGGCGGAGTCGGAAGGGCCACGGGGCCCCCTCACAGTAGGGGGGCGCCCAGGGCTCCCCTCTGATCCCTCTCTGACTCTCTGGAAGCTTCCGGGAAAAATAAGGTTCTGGGCGTTGATTTCATCCGATTTCGAGAATATTGCCCGAACAGCCTTTCTGGAACCAAAAACAGCAGAAAACAGGAACTGGCACTTCGGCATCTTGTTAATAGGTTAGTTCCGGAAAATGCATAAAAACATTATAAAGTGTGAGTAAAACATGTAAGTATTGTCATAAAACAAGAATGGAACATCAGAAATTATAGGTACGTTGGAGACGTATCAGCATCCCCAAGCTTAGTTCCTGCTCGCCCTCGAGTAGGTAAACGATAAAAAGAATAATTTCTGTAGTGACATGCTACTTACATAATCTTGATCATACTATTATAAAGCATATGAGATGAATGCAGTGACTCAAGGCAATGATCTATAGTTGCTAACAAATAGATAACATATAGCAAAACTTTTCATGAATAGTACTTTCAAGACAAGCATCAAAAGTCTTGCATAAGAGTTAATTCATAAAGCAATAAATTCAAAGTAAAGGCATTGAAGCAACACAGAGGAAGATTTAAGTTTCAGCAGTTGTTTTCAACTTCCAACATGCATATCTCATGGATAATTGTCAACACAAAGTAATATGATGAATGCAAATAAGCAAAGAGAGTGCATTTGCTACCCGCATGGGTAGCTACACACCCATGCATTATACCAATATGCAAGCCATATTAACTTGTTTTAGCTCTGTTTCCTAGTAGAACGTGGAATTCTAGTGTACAAAAGTGGTTTCCGAATTTTGATATGAATATTTTTTTATCAAAGTCAACTCACAAACGTATTTTGTGTTGACTTTTTGAATACTGAATTGACTTTGACAAAAAAAAGTTCAAATCAAAATTTGGAAACCACTTTTGTACACTAGAATTCCACGTTCTACTAGTAAACCGAGCTAAAACAAGTTAATATGGCTTGCATATTGGTATAATGCATGGGTGTGTAACTACCCATGCGGGTAGCAGGCTTCATCCCAATAAGCAAATATGTAAAAATCAATGCACAGTTGACACAAGTGTTTGCTTCTAAGATGGAAGGAAGTAGGTAAAATGACTCAACATAAAGTAAAAGAAAGGCCCTTCGCAGAGGGAAGCAGGGATTAAATCATGTGCTAGAGCTTTTTAAGTTTTGAAATCATATAGAGAGCATAAAAGTAAAGTTTTGAGAGGTGTTTGTTGTTGTCAACGAATGGTAGTGGGCACTCTAACCCCCTCATCAAACAGACTTTCAAAGAGCGGCTCCCATGAAGGACGTTATCTCTACCAGCAAGATAGATCATCCCTCTTCTCTTTTGTTTACACATGTACTTTAGTTTTATTTATGGTTGACACTCCTCCCAACCTTTTGCTTACACAAGCCATGGCCAACCGAATCCTCGGGTGCCTTCCAACATTCACATACCATGAAGGAGTGTCTATTTGCAAAATTAAGTTGCTTACTGATGAATCAGGGCAAAACATGTGAAGAGAATTATTAATGAAAGTTAATTAATTGGGGCTGGGAACCCCGCTGCCAGTTCTTTTTGCAAAATTATTGGATAAGCGGATGAAGCCACTAGTCCATTGGTGAAAGCTGCCCAACAAGATTGAAAGATAAAACACCACATATTTCCTCATGAGCTATAAAACATTAACACAAATAAGAGATAATAAAGTTTTGAATTGTTTAAAGGTAGCACATGAAATATTTACTTGGAATGGCAGAAAATACCACATAGTAGGTAGGTATGGTGGACACACATGGCATAGGTTTTGGCTCAAGGTTTTGGATGCACGAGAAGCATTTCCTCTCAGTACAAGGCTTTGGCTAGCAAGGTTGTTTGAAGCAAACACAAGTATGAACCAGTACAGCAAAACTTACATAAAAACATATTGCAAGCATTATAAAACTCTACACTGTCTTCCTTGTTGCTGAAACACTTTTACCAGAAAATATCTAGACCTTAGAGAGACCAATCATGCAAACCAATTTCAACAAGCTCTACAGTAATTCTCCACTAATAGGTTTAAACTACATGATGCAAGAGAAACATGATCTACTTGAGAGCTCAAAACAATTGCCAAGTATCAAATTATCCAAGACAATATGAGGCATTTTCTGTTTCCAACCAAATAGCAATAAATGCAATAGCTTCCAACTTTTGTCATTGAACATTAAAAGTAAAACGAAGAACACAAGTGTTCATATGAAAAAGCGGAGCGTGTCTCTCTCCCACACAAGGATTGCTAGGATCCGAATTTATTCAACATAAACAAAATTAAAAACTCACAGACGCTCCAAGTAAAGAACATAAGATGTGACCGAATAAAAATATAGTTTCAATAGAAGAAACCTGATAAGTTGATGAAGAAGGGGATTCCTTGGGCATCCCCAAGCTTAGACGCTTGAGTCT
Source organism: Lolium rigidum (assembly GCF_022539505.1). Lineage (NCBI taxonomy): Eukaryota > Viridiplantae > Streptophyta > Magnoliopsida > Poales > Poaceae > Lolium > Lolium rigidum. The sequence continues at coordinate 135,077,434 of NC_061508.1, forward strand.
TCTTGAAATATGCAGGGATGATCCACGGGGGCATCCCCAATCTTAGATTTTTCACTCTTCTTGATCATATATCATCCTCCTCTCTTGACCCTTGAAAACTTCCTTCACACCAAACTTCTCATAAACTTCATTAGAGGGGTTAGTACTCAAAAAACTTTAATCCACCTTGGCCCTGTAGTGACACATTTCAAGAACTCAATAAAACATTAGCTACAGCTCTCCACGTTTAGAAAGCCTCACTTAAAGTCCACAAGAGACAATGCAAAAAACAGAGATAGAATCTGTCAAAACAGAACAGCCAGTAAACACAAATTTTTAAGAGGTACTTCCGTTGCTCAAATCAGAAAACTCAAAACTAATGAAAGTTGCGAACATATCTGAGGATCACTCACGTAAATCGGCAGATTTTTCTGAGTTACCTACAGAGAATCATACCGAAATTCGTGACAGCAAGAAATCTGTTTCTGCGCAGAAATCCAAATCTAGCATCAACCTTCTATTAGAGACTTCACTTGGCACAACATTGCAATGAAATAAAGATAAGGAGAGGTTTCTACAGTAGTAACAACTTCCAAAACACAACAAAACAGTAACAAAATAAAAGCATGGGTTATCTCCCAAGAAGTGCTTTCTTTATAGCCATTAAGATGGGCTCAACAGTTTTAATGATGCACTCGCAAGAAATAAGAGTTGAAGCAAAAGAGAGCATCAAGAAGCAAATTCAAAACACATTTAAGTCTAACCCACTTCCTATGCATAGGAATCTTGTACACAAATAAATTCATGAAGAACAAAGTGACAAGCATAAGAAGATAAAACAAGAGTACCTTCAAAATTTTCAGCATATAGAGAGGTGTTTTGGTACCATGAAAATTTCTACAACCAAATTTTCCTCTCTCATAATAATTTTCAGTAGCTTCATGAACAAACTCAACAAAATAACTATCACATACAGCATGCTTTTCATGATTCACAAACACATAATTTTTATCAAGCTCAGAAATAATAGGATTAAAACTTTCAAACCAACTTTTATCAATAATGTAACAAGATGATTGATCAATCTCAAAAGATATGGGACTCATAGATAAAGTCAAGAACTCTCCAATCCCATTTTCATTAGTAGTACAATTAATATTATCAAGTAACATAGGACCATCATCTAGAGATTTATCATAAACATTTGCCAAGCAAAACTCTTTAGTACCATGCATTTCGACATCAGGCACAAACAAAGCATTATCATAAGATTTATCAAAATAGCATGGATTATCATAGATAACAGTAGCATAATTATTCTCACAAGCTTTACTCATAGGGAATATTTCAAGAGAATCCACAGGAACATAACATTCATCCGCCTTAGGTAAGCACGAAGGACAATCAAATAGTGTAAGAGATAAAGAGTTACTCTCATTAGAAGGTTGGCATGGGTAGCTAATCCATTCTTCCTCCTTTTGTTCATCACTCTCCTCTTCTTTTTCATCCAATGAGCTTTCAGGTTCATTGATTTCCTCCTCTTTTTCATCCAATGAGCTTTCAGGTTCATCAATTTCTTCTTCCACTGGTTCCTGCAAATTGTGAGTGCATTCTTGTGCATTAATGAGTCTCTCTTTATAATCAATGATATAAGGATTATCACTGTAGCTTTCTATGCAAAAATTAAGGATAGAAGAGACATAATCTTTAAGGTCCTTACAAACAGCACAAGTTTCATAATTTTTAGCTATGAAGGATTCTATTTCAGAAGCTCCCATAAATAAGACAAATTGTTCTACTTCTTCGAACCCAAAATGAATATAGCTATTCCAATTATAGTTCTAATTAAAACTTCCTCACTAAAGCCACATCGAAATTTAAGATGTTTAGTATCATGTTTAGAGCAACAGTTTATATCATGGCGTTTAAGCAAGATTTTAGCAATTGTATTCAATTTTTCTATCACAGCACTCATAACTTTACCCGTTCTTGATTCTCTATAATTATTATATAATTCAATAAGCTCCAAATAGGTTGTAGGTTCTCCCATAGCAACAGTTTTTAATTTTTCGTTTTTTCAAATTTTTATGGATTTTCGGGTATATAATAAAACAAGGCAAAAACAAACTAGACAAAAGTAAACTAAGCAAAATAATACTAGACAGAAATAAACTAAGCACAAATAAACTAGACAAAAGTAAACTAAGCAAAACAAAATAAAATAAAACAGAGAGAGAGGTAGAGTGTACTCCCCGGGTGAACTTATGAGTAGAGCTATGCCTCCTCGGCAACGGCGCCGAGAAAATAGTCTTGATAACCCACAAGTATAGGGGATCGCAACGAGTCTTCGAGGAAGTAAAACCCAAATTTATTGATTCGACACAAGGGGAGGTAAAGAATACTTATAAGCCTTTACAACTGAGTTGTCAATTCAGTTGCACCTGGAAAAGCACTAGTAACAGGGGTGATGTGAAAGTAGCGATAATATGAGAGCGATAGTAACGAGTAACACGGCAGCGGTAGTAGTAACACGGAGGCAATGGCACCGAGAAAATAGTTGATACTACTTCCAATGACATATAGAACGAGTATATGATGATGAGAGATGGACCGAGGTTCCCAGCTATCTACACTAGTGGTAACTCTCCAATAACAAGTGTTGGGTGAACAAATTACAGTTGGGCAATTGATAGGATTGAAATAGCATTAAGACAGAACATCAAGATTATTAATCATGTAGGCATGTTTTCCATATATAGTCATACGTGCTCGCAATGAGAAACTTGTACAACATCTTTTGTCCAACCAGCCGGTGGCAGCCGGGCCTCAAGGGAATCTATCGGCAATTAAGGTACTCCTTTTAATAGAGCACCGGAGCAAAGCATTAACACTTGGTGAAAACATGTGATCCTCATACCTAAGCCTTCCCCTCCAGTTATCCCGATTCTGCTGTCACTCGGGGCCTCGGGTTCCAGACATAGACATGTGCAAACAACTTGTAGATACAATCTAAGCAATAAGTATAGAGCTTAAATCTAAGATCATGCCACTCGGGCCCTAGTAACAAGCATTAAACACAACAAGATTGCAGCAACAATAACTTCATAAACTTTATAGTAACAATCCATCGATCCCAACAAACGCAACACCGATTACATCAGATGAATCTCAATCATGTAAGGCAGCTCATGAGATCATTGTATTGAAGTACATGGGGGAGAGAGTACCAACTAGCTATAGCTAGAACCCGTAGTCCATGGGGGAAACTACTCACGGAGCATGATGGAGGCGGTGGCGTCGATGGAGATGGCTTCCGGGGGCACTTCCCCGTCCCGGCAGGGTGCCGGAACAGAGACTTCTGTCCCCCGAAACGGAGTTTCGCGATGGCGGCGGCGCCCCTGGAGTCTTTCTGGAGTTTCGTCAATTGGTGTCGAGGATTTAGGTCAGGACGGCTTAAATAGGCGAAGAGGCGGAGTCGGAAGGGCCACGGGGCCCCCTCACAGTAGGGGGGGCGCCCCCCCTGGGCCGCGCCGCCACCACATGTGGGGCCCCCAGGGCTCCCCTCTGATCCCTCTCTGACTCTCTGGAAGCTTCCGGGAAAAATAAGGTTCTGGGCGTTGATTTCGTCCGATTTCGAGAATATTGCCCGAACAGCCTTTCTGGAACCAAAAACAGCAGAAAACAGGAACTGGCACTTCGGCATCTTGTTAATAGGTTAGTTCCGGAAAATGCATAAAAACATTATAAAGTGCGAGTAAAACATGTAAGTATTGTCATAAAACAAGCATGGAACATCAGAAATTATAGGTACGTTGGAGACGTATCAACAAGGCTCAACTGCAAAAGGAGGTCGAATCCTCTTCCTCGAAACTGGAAGGCGCAATTAAAATTGCTGCCGAAGCTCGTGCCGAAATTGACACTTTGAAAGGAGAGCTGGAGGAACTAAGGAGGAGGCTGAAGGACGAAGAGACAGCCAGGCTCACTACCGAAGCTTGGGCGATGGAGAAAGATGATCTTCTCCGCCAATCTTCTCTGGCTTTGCTTGGTAATCCTCTGTTTGTACGCTTCCCGATTATTGTTTTTGTGAACATTGATTCTTTTGTTAATGCCTTTCTTCACGTCTTGTCCTTCCCAGGAGCTGCCGATATCCCTACTGAGGCTCTGGACGAGGTCCTGAATAATTCTCCGTCAAACACCCTGTCGATGACGCTTGCCTCTCACAAGCTTGTTCAAGACCTTCTTCGGAAGGGCAAGGGAGCCATGGCACGGATTCATTCGATGATTCTTCCCAAGATTAATCAAGATAAAACTTTGGGGCAGCTGTTCGATGCTTTTTCCATCAACACCAAGGATGTTATCGAGGTATTCAAACGTACTTCGCGTACCTATGGTGCCCTCCTAGCCTTCCAGCTTATGATGGGTCATGGATTCAAAGCTGATATAGAAGAAATGTCCAAGGAGCTTCCAAGGGGACCCGATGGAAAATTCATCGATCTGAGCGCCTTTAAAGCTTCGGCTCTTACATGCGCTCGCCAGATCCTTGAGTTAGTTGAGGCTAAGAAGTCTTCGACAGGTCCCAGTTTATCGAATCAAACCCAAGCCCCCTGAGTCTTGTAATTTTGCTGGACCAGAACGATGTCTTGTCATAAAACTTTCCGTGGTTGTAATGAACTTCATGCTGGCGATGTTGCCAGCATATCTTTGCTATAATGTTTGTATTCCTTTGCTCCCGATGGGAGTAATTTCCAAACGTTGACTCCATGTAATCCGTCGCACCTTTGGACGACTTTTTGCAGGTTTTCCCTGTGCCTCCTTATGTCGATGACTCCTCGGGTGCTGTTCCTGAAAGCGATCGACTCCAATGCATGAAGGACCGGATCGCGCAGGTGGAGAAGGACATGCGCAGCACTTATTCCTTAGCTGCTATCATCAATAAGAAAAATGAGATCGCCGCGGATGCTGAGCGCTACGCGCTCACTGAATTGTACAAGGCTACCGAGAGTTTGAACCGTAAGTGCCCCGGCTCTCTTGTTCTTTGTCTGTTTTATGAAAAGTACTTTCTCATCTTCTGCTGGTTCCTTTGCCAGTCATAGCTTTGAACAAGGCTGAAGAAAACAAGCGTATACACGAGCGTGTGAACGCACTGACCCAGTTGTCATCATCCGACGAAGTTTTCTGGAGGGAACAGTCGAAAGCTTCAACTGTCACGAAATTCCAGGACCGGGTCCAACAGGTGCATCGGTTCTTCGACAAGTGCTACAAGGGGCTGAGAGTAATATGGAAGACGATGTTTCCTTTGAACGCAGTTCCTCCCACGCTGTTGACTTTAATGTCAGAATTCAGCAACGCCAAGAAGATCCGGGACTTGGTGCGAGCTCAAGTGTTTGCGGGAGCTAGATTTACGCTTGCCCTCGTCCTTGCGCGTTATTGATGCGTGTAGCTGACACGTCCGTTGGGAACCCCAAGAGGAAGGTGTGATGCGCACAGCGGCAAGTTTCCCTCAGTAAGAAACCAAGGTTTAATCGAACCAGTAGGAGCCAAGAAGCACGTTGAAGGTTGATGGCGGCGGGATGTAGTGCGGCGCAACACCGGAGATTCCGCGCCAACGTGGAACCTACACAACACAACCAAAGTACTTTGCCCCAACGAAACAGTGAGGTTGTCAATCTCACCGGCTTGCTGTAACAAAGGATTAACCGTATTGTGTGGAAGATGATTGTTTGCGTGAAAACAAGTAAAATAAGTATTGCAACAGATTTGTATTTCGAGTATAAAAGAATGGACCGGGGTCCACAGTTCACTAGAGGTGTCTCTCCCATAAGATAAAAGCATGTTGGGTGAACAAATTACAAGTCGGGCAATTGACAAATAGAGAGGGCATAACAATGCACATACATGTCATGATAAATATAGTGAGATTTAATTGGGCATTACGACAAAGTACATAGACCGCTATCCGAGCATGCATCTATGCCTAAAAAGTCCACCTTCGAGTTATCGTCCGAACCCCTTCCAGGTATTAAGTTGCAAAACAACGGACAATTGCATTAAGTATGGTGCGTAATGTAATCAATAACTACATCCTTGGACATAGCATCAATGTTTTATCCCTAGTGGCAACAAGCACATCCATAACCTTAGGGGTTTCGTCACTCCCAGCATTCACGGAGACATGAACCCACTATCGAGCATAAATACTCCCTCTTGGAGTTAATAGCGAAAACTTGGCCAGAGCCTCTACTAATAACGGAGAGCATGCAAGATCTTAAACAACACATAGGTAATAACTTGATAATTAACATGACATAGTATTCTCTATCCATCGGATCCCGACAAACACAACATATAGCATTACAGATAGATGATCTTGATCATGTTAGGCAGCTCACAAGATCCAACAATGAAGCACAATGAGGAGAAGACAACCATCTAGCTACTGCTATGGACCCATAGTCCAGGGGTGAACTACTCACTCATCACTCCGGAGGCGACCATGGCGGTGAAGAGTCCTCCGGGAGATGAATCCCCTCTCCGGCGAGGTGCCGGAGGAGATCTCCGTAATCCCCCGAGATGGGATTGGCGGCGGCGGCGTCTCAGTAAGGTTTTCCGTATCGTGGCTCTCGGTACTGGGGGTTTCGCGACGGAGGCTATTTGTAGGCGGAAGGGCAGGTGAAGAGGCGGCACGAGGGGCCCACACCATAGGTCGGCGCGGCCGGGGCCCGGGCCGCACCGCCCGGTGTGTCGCCACCTCGTGGCCCCACTTCGACTCTCCTTCGGTCTTCCGGAAGCTTCGTGGCAAAATAGGACCCCGGGCGTTGATTTCGTCCAATTCCGAGAATATTTCGTTACTAGGATTTCTGAAACCAAAAACAGCAGAAAACAAAGAATCGGCTCTTCGGCATCTTGTTAATAGGTTAGTTCCAGAAAATGCACGAATATGACATAAAGTGTGCATAAAATATGTAGATATCATCAATAATGTGGCATGGAACATAAGAAATTATCGATACGTCGGAGACGTATCAGCATCCCCAAGCTTAGTTCTGCTCGTCCCGAGCAGGTAAAACGATAACAAAGATAATTTCTGAAGTTACATGCCATCATAACCTTGATCATACTATTTGTAAACATATGTAATGAATGCAGCGATCAAAACAATGGTAATGACATGAGTAAACAAATGAATCATAAAGCAAAGACTTTTCATGAATAGTACTTCAAGACAAGCATCAATAAGTCTTGCATAAGAGTTAACTCATAAAGCAATAAATCAAAGTAAAGGTATTGAAGCAACACAAAGGAAGATTAAGTTTCAGCGGTTGCTTTCAACTTGTAACATGTATATCTCATGGATAATTGTCAACATAGAGTAATATAACAAGTGCAATATGCAAGTATGTAGGAATCAATGCACAGCTTCACACAAGTGTTTGCTTCTTGAGGTGGAGAGAGATAGGTGAACTGACTCAACATAAAAGTAAAAAAGAATGGTCCTTCAAAGAGGAAAGCATCGATTGCTATATTTGTGCTAGAGCTTTTATTTTGAAAACATGAAACAATTTTGTCAACGGTAGTAATAAAGCATATGAGTTATGTAAATTATATCTTACAAGTTGCAAGCCTCATGCATAGTATACTAATAGTGCCCGCACCTTGTCCTAATTAGCTTGGACTACCGGATCATCGCAATACACATGTTTTAACCAAGTGTCACAATGGGGTACCTCCATGCCGCCTGTACAAAGGTCTAAGGAGAAAGCTCGCATTTGGGATTTCTCGCTTTTGATTATTCTCAACTTAGACATCCATACCGGGACAACATGGACAACAGATAATGGACTCCTCTTTAATGCATAAGCATGTGGCAACAATTAGTGTTCTCATATGAGATTGAGGATATATGTCCAAAACTGAAACTTCCACCATGAATCATGGCTTTAGTTAGCGGTCCAATGTTCTTCTCTAACAATATGCATGTTCCAACCATTAAAGTGGTAGATCTCTCTTACTTCAGACAAGACAGACATGCATAGCAACTCACATGATATTCAACAAAGAATAGTTGATGGCGTCCCCAGAAACATGGTTATCGCACAACAAGCAACTTAATAAGAGATAAAGTGCATAAGTACATATTCAATACCACAATAGTTTTTAAGCTATTTGTCCCATGAGCTATATATTGCAAAGGTGAATGATGGAATTTTAAAGGTAGCACTCAAGCAATTTACTTTGGAATGGCGGATAAATACCATGTAGTAGGTAGGTATGGTGGACACAAATGGCATAGTGGTTGGCTCAAGGATTTTGGATGTATGAGAAGTATTCCCTCTCGATACAAGGTTTAGGCTAGCAAGGTTATTTGAAACAAACACAAGGATGAACGGTGCAGGAAAACTCACATAAAAGACATATTGTAAACATTATAAGACTCTACACCGTCTTCCTTGTTGTTCAAAACTCAATACTAGAAATTATCTAGACTTTAGAGAAACCAAATATGCAAACCAAATTAGCAAGCTCTATGTGTTTCTTCATTAATGGGTGCAAAGTATATGATGCAAGAGCTTAAACATGAGCACAACAATTGCCAAGTATCAAATTATCCAAGACATTTTAGAATTACTACATGTAGCATTTTCCAATTCCAACCATATAACAATTTAACGAAGAAGAAACTTCGCCATGAATACTATGAGTAAAGCCTAAGGACATATTTGTCCATATGCTACAGCGGAGCGTGTCTCTCTCCCATACAGTGAATGCTAGGATCCATTTTATTCAAACAAAACAAAAAACAAAAACAAAAACAAACCGACGCTCCAAGCAAAGCACATAAGATGTGGCCGAATAAAAATATAGTTTCAGGGGAGGAACCTGATAATGTTGTCGATGAAGAAGGGGATGTCTTGGGCATCCCCAAGCTTAGACGCTTGAGTCTTCTTAGAATATGCAGGGGTGAACCACCGGGCATCCCCAAGCTTAGAGCTTTCACTCTCCTTGATCATATTGTATCATACTCCTCTCTTGATCCTTGAAAACTTCCTCCACACCAAACTCGAAACAACTCATTAGAGGGTTAGTGGACAATAAAAATTAACATGTTCAGAGGTGACACAATCATTCTTAACACTTCTGGACATTGCATAAAGCTACTCGGACATTAATGGATCAAAGAAATTCATCCAACATAGCAAAAGAGGCAATGTGAAATAAAAGGCAGAATCTGTCAAAACAGAACAGTCCGTAAAGATGGATTTTATTGAGGCACCAGACTTGCTCAAATGAAAATGCCCAAATTGAATGAAAGTTGCGTACATATCTGAGGGTCACTCACGTAAATTGGCTTAATTTTCTGAGTTACCTACAGAGAATTAGACCCAGATTCGTGACAGCAAAGAAATCTGTTTCTGCGCAGTAATCCAAATCTAGTATTCACTTTACTATCAAAGACTTTACTTGGCACAGTAAAACACAAAACTAAGATAAGGAGAGGTTGCTACAGTAGTAAACAACTTCCAAGACTCAAATATAAAACAAAAATACTGTAGTAAAAACATGGGTTGTCTCCCATAAGCGCTTTTCTTTAACGCCTTTCAGCTAGGCGCAGAAAGTGTAAATCAAGTAACATCAAGAGACGAAGCATCAACATCATAATTTGTTCTAATAACAGAATCATAAGGTAACTTCATTCTCTTTCTAGGGAAGTGTTCCATACCTTTCTTGAGAGGAAATTGATATTTAATATTACCTCCCTTCATATCAATAGTAGCACCAACGGTTCGAAGAAAAGGTCTTCCCAATATAATGGGACAAGATGCATTGCATTCAATATCCAAGACAACAAAATCAACGGGGACAAGGTTATTGTTAACCATAATATGAACATTATCAACTCTCCCCAAAGGTTTCTTTTTAACATTATCAACGAGATTAACATCCAGATAACAATTTTTCAATGGTGGCAAGTCAAGCATATCATAGACTTTCTTAGGCATAACAGAAATACTTGCACCAAGATCACATAAAGCATTACAATCAAAATCATTGACCCTCATTTTAATGATGGGCTCCCAACCATCCTCTAGCTTTCTAGGAATAGAAGTTTCAAGTTTTAGTTTCTCTTCTCTAGCTTTTATGAGAGCATTTGTAATATGTTTTGTGAAAGCCAAGTTTACAGCGCTAGCGTTGGGACTCTTAGCAAGTTTTTGTAAGAACTTTATAACTTCAGAGATGTGGAAATCATCAAAATCTAAATCATTACAATCTAAAGCAATGGGATTATCATCCCCAGGGTTGGAAAAAATTTCAGCTGAGCTTTATCACAGGCAGTTTCAGCAGTTTTAGCGGTTTCAGGTAATTTTGCGCGCTTTGCACTAGGAGTAGAAACATTTCCAACACCAATTAATTTACCATTAATAGTAGGAGGTGCAGCAACATGTGAATCATTAGCATTGCTAGTGGTGGTAATAGTCCAAACTTTAGCTACATTTTTCTCTTTAGCTAGTTTTTCATTTTCTTCTCTTTTTTTTT